>NC_140961.1:164148344-164150844 GCF_056783735.1 Eptatretus burgeri
ATCATCTTTATGTACCCTAATCGTTCTCCCCTCTTTGTTTTGAACAGAATATGGTATCCGAGTTTCAAAATTGCAAGATATACAAAGCAGACTGCTGGGAAAGAACGATCATTTTCACAATTGAATATTTACCGAAAGAAAAATGTTTAATGTTTTCAATGTTGTTCAATTATATAAGCTTTGCTTACAACAATTTAATTCTTAATTACAAGAAAAGAATAAAGGAGAGGGAGGGGTGGAGGAGGGTTGGGGGGAAGGTTAGGGTTCGGGTGTTGGTGCGCTCCTCCAACGACCCACCACTCCCCCTCATCCCACCCCTCCCCTCCCCGTGTGTGTGTGTGTGTGTGTGGTGTGGGAAGAGGGGGTGTGGTGGGTCAAAGGTGGGGGTGCACAAGGGGAAGGGGAGGGGTGGGATGAATGGGTGTGGCTTTATGTGGGCGGAGTCAAAAGGGGCGGAGTCAATTTTTGATTTTTTTTTTTTTTCAATTTATTATCTTTGTCTTTTGTAATTCCTGTGAATAACGTGAACCTAAAATCTCTTCCCCCTATAAATCACATAATTTGTAAGTCCAAGGAACTGTACTGATTACATCAACAATTTTAAATAGTTCATTTGTCCATTTCTGTCCATCTGTCCATCTGTCCATCGCACAGTATAACCTTTTTCAAAATGAGATATCCACCTGTATATTTTTACGACATCACCAACTTTGAACTTGGACTTTATGTCATTAATCTCTTTTTCATATTTAATTTTGTAAATGTTTCTAATGGTTTCGTTTTCATTGAGGTATTAATCGTATCATTGTACTTATCTACAATGTCCTGAATTAAAGATAACCATTGTTGAGAACCGAGTTGAGTGAACTCTTTATATAGTCTCTCTTTTAAAGTGCGATTGAAATGCTCAATAACAACTGCTTTCCTTCATTAAATGTGCCAATAATGTAATGCTGTTGTTTTAAAGAAAATTCACAAATGTTTTGTTGTTGAACTCTGTACCCTCATCAGTCCACAATTCTTTCGGTTTTCTATTGCTTTTATTAAATATCTGTTGAAAGGCTAACATAAGAGTATTACCTGTTTTGTTTTTTAAAGGAACAACCTACACATATCTACTCCTCAAATCAATAACGGTTAAAGCAAACTTGTACCCCTTATTATTATTGAGTTCAATCAAATCAGCAGACCAGATATAATCAACTTCCTTGGAATAAATTTTCCTTCTATGAAACTTTGTGAATATTGGTTTATGTAATTCATCAGCTAATTGCTCTTCAATCTTAATGACACCATGAGAGCCTATAAGTTTTTTGAATTTCCAAGCCCAAGTTTCAATTTAGCACTGATCATCTTCTTTACGATGAACCTGTCAATTTTTTCTCTCAAGGTTGGATTTTGTATGAAAGATAAATTATACAACATTTCTCGATCCGCTTCATGTTTTTCTTCCAATGTTTTGCTATTTCCATAATCAATATCGTGCCTCATGCACACTTCATCAACCCTATTGATATATTTTCTCCCTGGTTTAGGATTGTCAGCCTCATCCAATATTTTATTCAAGTTTGTTCCTGGACCACAGAAATAATACACTGGGAGATGTAATTCCTCTGGTATTCCAGTTGTTGTAAAATGACTTCCTGATAAAATATTTTGTATATCTCCACCTCGTTTGTGTTTGGTGATGAATTTACTCTTTTTAGAGCCACACACCGAACATGTGCCTTTTTGTAAAACCATATTTTTACTTTTAACATCCGAGATTTTTTTACTCTTGGTTTTCTTTTCACGTTTGAGACAATAACTCATTTATTTATGTGAAAAGTTCCTACAGAGTGTGAAAACCTTTTTAGTTTCCAACATGCCCATTTGAATCTTAATTTTTAAAACATAAAGAATCCTTAGAAATGTCTTCACTCTCTCCTCCATTTATTTAAGAAAAACAAAACAAAACTTTAATCAAAGTCAATTACACCAACATCATCTATAATCTAATCTTTTCCTTATTTCTCTTCTTTATCTCCACATTCTCATTTAAATCTTCTCCCTGAAAATGATCTTAATACTCTTGATGCATATATTTCTAATAGACCTGTCAATTCTTTGTTTTCCTCCTCAGTGCATTGAGATAGATTTATTTTCTGTAATACTTTTGATCTTTTTATGATCTCACTGGTTTCCATATTTTTATATTTATTTATTTTCTCTCTTTCCTCCCTCTCTCCTCCTCCTCTCTCTTCTCCCTCTCCTCTCCCTTCTCCCTCTTCTCCTCTTTTTTTCTCTTCCTCTCTTGCCTCAGTTTCTTCAACTACTTCCTCGTCCCTTACTATCCTTGAACCACTTTCACCCCATAGAATATCATCTGGATTCTGCGATACTCTTCTATCCATAATTATTTTTCTCATAACAGGAAACTAAGATTTGTTGATGATTTCTGAAAGAGTTTTATATTTCATCAGCTTTAGAAGTTCATCTTTATACGCCCGATATATATATA
>NC_140961.1:164158344-164170844 GCF_056783735.1 Eptatretus burgeri
GACAATAGTATCATCCAAATCATAGATACTATCAATTGTTTCCATGCTTGTATTTATTTCGGTAAAAAAGATGTTAAAACTTTTGAAGCCCTGACCGAAGTATTTGAATTATTTTCTGTCGTTCTTGGGGAGACAACTGAGTTTTGCCTTTCTTCATTTATTTTATTGTTGCAATTTATGGGATTCCTTTTGGGCATCTTTTATACTCTTTATAGCACCTGGGACATTTCCCACAGCAGAAGCAGTTGAACCAATTAGGTCTTTATGTTTAAGAATAGTTGAACCTATACCCATGAGAGTATCAATTATTCCATCTCCTTTTTTTTCTAAATTGGTGTCCGACACCCCTTTGTCTCTTAGGTTTATAGTATCCTCAACCAAGATACATACCTTCCCTTTGTGGTATGGGGAAAGGAACATCCCATCCCCTGTAATTATTTTATATTTTCCCAACTCGTGTTTCCTCACAATAACCATCGTATTTCTTTTTTGGAAAACTTCACGTCGGTGAATTCAGATGGATATAATTTTTCCATTGCAAGAAATCATGCGTTTCTCTTCGTCGGTTATCCTAAAATGAACTCTGTATATGGTTTTTCCTGACACAGGTGGATATACCAGATTTTTGGGTTCCATATTGAATTTATAACCAATTGAGGTTGAGTTTGCACTGAATGAAAATATTGTATTTGTTCTTATTTCATCATTACAAGCACCATCAATCAAATCACAGTGAATTCATTCCGAATTTATGCCTGAGGATATTTGAATGACATTATCACTGTAAAACGTCCCATTCGTTTCAATCTTTTTTGAGGAGAAACCCAATAACTCTCTAAATGAATAATCTATTGTGACATCAACCTTGTTGTTATTTTTAAGTTTAATTGTTGATTTTGAAGTATGTTTTGGAATATCTATAACAATATTTTTTGCTTCATCACCCTGTTCTTTCATAAGGCGAGCAATTTGAGAAATCTTTTATGCTCAGGGTGAAACTTATTGTTTTCTATCCACTTCCTGGATTTTAACTAAACCTTTCGTTTTTCTCTGTGATATTAAACAAGGTATTATAAGTTTCCATAGACAATGACTCCTCATATTCTTTTGTTGCATCTAGTTGTGGTGGGTATGGAAATGAACATGTGGTGGTTGCTGTTGAAATTAAAACTAAGGATTGTGCTTCTCATCTTATTTAAGATGAAATAAAATATCTGTCTTGACATTTTTTTTTCATGTTCATCAACTGGTCTAAAATAGCTGATGCTTCATGAAAGCAATTGTTATTTCAGCCTTCTTTCTCACTAACAACAATAACAGTCTATTAACTAATTGTGATGGATCATTTGGAAGAAAACTAACACCTGAACCAAGTCCATTGAAAGCCTGAATAATGTGTTTCTCCTTCTCATTCTTCCTACTTTTACCAGATATATTGACCCTATAATTATGAGAGTCCAGCAAATTAATAAATACTCCATCATTCTTTTTTTTCATATCCAATGGTTTATCAAAATACTTTGATTCATCCCTCACAGTTGAACCTTGTCTTCCATCTTTTGTTGGAAGAAACATAAATCTCAGAGTTCATTTAACAGGGGGTTGAGCAGAACTCAAGAACCTTAATTCATCATTAAATATCAATCTCTTTTCTTGAACAAGATGATATATTGCTGGTTGTTCTGTTGGAATGAGTCCTGCTTTGGTTTTTGAATCCGCTGAATATTCGTTGTTTTGAAGAGCCTTGACAATATAATCAGGGGGGTTGATTAATCTTTTCCAGTTGTTGAAATAATCCTTCATCATCATATTCTAATTCTCCTGCACTCTCTAATTATTCCTCGATCATTTGACTGAAATCTTTGAACATTTGAAGTTTTTTAGGAGTATATTCTATTGTGGGAACTGTGGAAGATCTATAATTTTTTCTTGGGAAGTTTTTAAAAGTAGTTTAAACAATTTATCTTGTTTTCTTTCAAATGCTTCTTCACCCGTTAGTTTCTGTCTGCATTTCTTCTTTATGTCTTCCTGTTGTTTTACAACTTTTGAAACCAACGCTTGATGTTCCTGAAATCCTTTTGCTCTTTCTTTCACATCCACTTATTTTTTGGGAAATATCATTCACTGAATTATAAAGGTCAACAGGGAAATTTTCCTTTTCTTCATCATTAAAGTAGATGTGTTCAAATACATCCTTTTCTTTAAATATTTCATCAAATTCCTTATTAACATTAATATGAGTTGTAATTTCTTCTTCACTGATACTTGTATCTCTTCTTTTCATACATTTGCGTTGAGTTTCTTCATCAACATCAAAACCGAATTATAAAATCTTAACTCCATTACCACTCAGATGTTTAATAATTTGTCTCATTCCTTCTGGATTTGTGTCTAATACCCCAAGGCCACCAGATTTTAGTTTCTTCAACTCACTCTTACAATGTGAATATTTTGTTGAACCAAGAGAGACCTCCTCAAATATTTGACCTTCATTCCTCAATCACATATGTTCTTCTACTGAAATATAGTAACAATTTTCACCTACTACTTCTCCTGGTCGCATTGCTCTGGTTGTTGTCGACACAATTCGAATCGCGTGGTGTTTTTAAAAAAAACTTAAAATATTTTCATTTTTACCCATTCAAGAACCTTGATTTTTGAAAGTTTTTTTTTCCCGAAGCAAATTTACCCACAAGATTTAAAATAATAGTTGTCATTTATATATGTAATTGTTTATAAAACAAAAAATATATCCCTTCATATCTCATCATGTTTCACAACAATATATTTATATTTTTCAGTCATATGTTCCCCAAATTCCTTTTTACTACATAATGTGGAACAATTGTCTCTCCAAAAATTGTTTATATCCATTCAATTTTACTTGAGTAAAATAAAAGTATTAGCATTGTTTCTTATTGAGCAACGAGGGAGTTGAAAGTATGATTGACGAAGATAAATCCAATTACAAGAATGTCTCCCTCTTGTGTGGAAGCTATCCATTACCATTTGGTTTCTCTCATTGACACAATCGTCAAAGATAACGAGGTTCTTTTTTGATTTATCCAAATCTTTCGATGGAGGTTTTTCATCCCGATTATCACTGAGAATACAAGTTATCGGTTTTGATTTATTTTTCATTTCTGTGTATCACGAAATAGTTGTATTTTTTCTTCAATGTTGGAATCATTTTGTTCTTTTTGAAGTTTAAATAAACCGATTATATCTTCTTTTTGAAGACCCACATTAAAACATTGTGAGAGTAGTTGATACTCAGGTTGAAAACTTGACTTTGTAAATATTATTAAATTATCATAATCTTTAAAAGTTGGAGTAAGGAGTATCTTTAAAAGCAGGCAGGTTTTTTCACATCCACTTGAACCAACAATGAGACATCTTAATGAATTTGGAAGATTTTTGTGGTTAAATTTTATCTGGGTAAAAAAATCATTCATTTATATATTTGGAAAACAGGTTATTTAATTTTTTGTTGGCTTTTTTAGAAACTCTGTTTTATCCGCAGTTCAGGTTTCATTTCAACATAATCCATTATTTTATTTATACAATATCTTGTGTTGATATTTATCAGCCTGGTGTGGCTTCGTGGTTTGGTCGTGGCTTGGGATCCTCGGGGTCCTGAGTTGGAACCCCGCTGGCTGCTGAGTTCGCATCAGGGGGGTTGACTCAGCCTGTCATCCTTCTGAAGGTCGGCGAAATGAGCACCAGTATACTGGTAATTATGCCTGCAGGGTCGAAGGCGACTAAAGGGTTGGCGTCAGGAAGGGCATCTGGCCGTAAAAGCATTGCCACAAGAAAGGGTACATGATTGGAACCCGCCCACAAAAAGCTGACCCCTGCTCGGCGATAAAGGCTTTCAAATGGTGTGATGATGATCTTGTGTTGATATTTCCCTGAAAATGACAATCGTTAATAATATAAATCATCAATCCACAAAACATGACCATCATTTGTTTACTCTTCTCTTGTAAGAAAAGGTGTATTTTCACCCTCGTACTTAACATTCATTTATCTTATTATTCTGGGAAAGTAATTCATTTTTGGTATAATTTTGAAAGTTGTGTTCTTTTTTTTAAGTTTTTTTATTTTCTAATTAATTTGAAGATAATCACAGAATATACATTGTTTATGGGCTTCTGACTGTGTTTCATCCCATTCTATCACATGCAGGACAATTCTCAAATTTGTCTTATGGAGAATCAGGAAATTCAAGAGGCTCAAGATCTAGTATATTATTCATATTTATAAAGTAAAACTTTACTTCAAACAAAATTCATCTTCGGTGTCATCTTTGATACTTTCATTGGTGCTTTTACAATCATCTATAAAACTACTTTCATAACTATTTGAACACAAACTCTCAGTGTCATAACTAACTGTCTTCTGTTGCAACAGAGATGCTCTCATCATCTTCAAAATCTTCAGTTGAATAATGACTCGTATTTAATTAGCTGAAAACACATTACCGTCTATATCTATATCTACTTTTTTTCATGAACAGATTCAAGGACTACATTTTTTTTTATATTAAAGGTTATTTTAAAATGGTCCTTAACTACTACTGAACGAAATGTCATTTCACCTGAAGTATTACCATCCTTTATTTCATCAAGATTTACATCTTTAGGGTTGTTGAAAAAAATACAGATTTCTCCTTGCAGATTAGTGGGACAACTCAGCTAAATATAGCATAACAATTGTGCATTTTGTGAGGAAAGCACCAAATTTGGCACACTAGTTGCCTACCATATTATGAACAGATTTGGATATTGGGCCATCTCAAATTCAGCCGCTGATGGCTGTGGCAGCCATTTTCCACTGCCATCAAAAATTTTGTCTGGCAGCTTGTTCCATTTGAACAAGAATCAAAACATTGTGATCGATATAACATTGATATTCTACAAAATAAATTACAGTAAACACCTTCAATCACGCAAACACAAGAAGAATGAAGAAAGGGAAGGTGCCACTAAATTCTTGATTGAAAACACTGATGGGGCATTTAAAGGACATATAAAAATAAGATTGTTTTGCTTTCAAGACCCTGGACCATCTTCAATCACTGGAGCTGTTGATATGGTTAAACAAAGTATTGAAACTGTAATTTAAAACACATTAAGTGAAATGGAAACTAAAGTTTTATATAGGAGTAAAATTGAATATGGTCAGAGAAGGAGATGAAACTCCTCCCTGGATGAAGACAAACCCTCACTTTATCACATCATTTCAAGATTTTGTAAGATGTGATGTTTACGATGAACTCCAGAGACAAGAACAAGATGTTGATAACACTGAAGGAGGTAGTGGATTTGCTATGACAAAAATAATCTTTTTAGATATACACATCTTAAAATCAGATCCTCTCAAAGCTTCTTCTTTTATTGATTTACCAAAAGAGAGAAAACTTAAATTAGTTCTGAATATTCAAAACAAAGATAATAAATGTTTTCTGTGGTCTGTTCTTGCCCACTTAGATCCACCACAATGGAAACCTGAAAGGGTTGAACATTATAAGAGATACGAGAATATGCTAAATGTTAAAGATTTAAAGTTTCCAATGTCATTGAGATTTATTCCTAAATTTGAGAAAATGAATAATCTCTCTCTTCATGTATATGGATTAATGGATACAAACAAAGTTCATAAAACCGCAAAAAATTCAAATAATTATCAAAATCATGAAACACACATTGACCTTCTTTGGTATAGTTTGGGGAAAAATTCACATTATGCTTTTATCAAAAATTTATCAAGACAAATCACCTCACAGGGTATTCAATATAGCAAATAAAACGTATCCCTGTAAGAGACGTCTCCACTTCTTTCATTCAAAAGAACAATTAAATCAACATTCAAAATACTGCAGTGATCATAAATCAACCGTAATTAATATACCAAAAGTAGGAAAGAAAATATCATTCAACGATTGCAACGAATCTAACAAACATCTATTTGTGATGCATGCTGATTTTGAAAGTATCCTTGAAAAGATAGATACTGTTTGTCCAAATCCAAATAAATCATACACAAATAAATATCAAAAACATACTCCTTGTAGTTTCTGTTATTATATCAAATCATGTGTTTGTGATGAATACAACAAGTTGGAACTTTTCGAGGAGAAGATGCCTCAGAGGAGTTTGTAAGACGATTGGAAAAAGACTGTGTAAGACAAAGAAATAATGGTGACAGCCTGTCAGCCGTTACTTATCAACTATTTAATTGGAGTGCTTGCTTGAGTGCTTAAGCCACGTGCCGAGTGCCCGCCAGTCGATAGCAGTCCCGCGTTTTGTCATTCTGAGTGAATTACTCACTCGATGCAGACGCTTTAGTTGCGCCATGTTGTTCAGAGAGAATGGTTCGAGCTCCGTCGTCTTGGGCGAGTGGTTCGATCTGTCGTCCCGGGCGAGCTCTTCGAGCTCCGTCGTCAAGGGCGAGCTCTTCGAGCTCCGTCGTCCCGGGCGAGCGCTTCGAGCTCCGTCGTCCCGGGCGAGCGCTTCGAGCTCCGTCGTCCCGGGCGAGCGCTTCGAGCTCCGTCGTCCCGGGCGAGCGCTTCGAGCTCCGTCGTCCCGGGCGAGCGCTTCGAGCTCCGTCGTCCCGGGCGAGCGCTTCGAGCTCCGTCGTCCCGGGCGAGCGCTTCGAGCTCCGTCGTCCCGGGCGAGCGCTTCGAGCTCCGTCGTCCCGGGCGAGCGCTTCGAGCTCCGTCGTCCCGGGCGAGCGCTTCGAGCTCCGTCGTCCCGGGCGAAGCGCCGAGCTCCGTCGTCCCGGGCGAGCGCCGAGCTCCGTCGTCCCGGGCGAAGCGCCGAGCTCCGTCGTCCCGGGCGAGCGCCGAGCTCCGTCGTCCCGGGCGGCGCTTCGAGCTCCGTCGTCCCGGGCGAAGCGCCGAGCTCCGTCGTCCCGGGCGGCGCCGAGCTCCGTCGTCCCGGGCGAAGCGCTTCGAGCTCCGTCGTCCCGGGCGAAGCGCTCGAGCTCCGTCGTCCCGGGCGAAGCGCCGAGCTCCGTCGTCCCGGGCGAGCGCCGAGCTCCGTCGTCCCGGGCGAAGCGCTTCGAGCTCCGTCGTCCCGGGCGGCGCCGAGCTCCGTCGTCCCGGGCGGCGCCGAGCTCCGTCGTCCCGGGCGAGCGCCGAGCTCCGTCGTCCCGGGCGAGCGCCGAGCTCCGTCGTCCCGGGCGAAGCGCCGAGCTCCGTCGTCCCGGGCGAAGCGCCGAGCTCCGTCGTCCCGGGCGAGCGCCGAGCTCCGTCGTCCCGGGCGAAGCGCTTCGAGCTCCGTCGTCCCGGGCGAGCGCTGAGCTCCGTCGTCCCGGGCGAGCGCTCGAGCTCCGTCGTCCCGGGCGAAGCGCTTCGAGCTCCGTCGTCCCGGGCGCGCGCTCGAGCTCCGTCGTCCCGGGCGGCGCTGAGCTCCGTCGTCCCGGGCGAAGCGCTTCGAGCTCCGTCGTCCCGGGCGCGCGCCGAGCTCCGTCGTCCCGGGCGAAGCGCTTCGAGCTCCGTCGTCCCGGGCGGCGCCGAGCTCCGTCGTCCCGGGCGAAGCGCCGAGCTCCGTCGTCCCGGGCGAAGCGCTTCGAAGCTCCGTCGTCCCGGGCGAAGCGCCGAGCTCCGTCGTCCCGGGCGAAGCGCCGAGCTCCGTCGTCCCGGGCGAAGCGCTTCGAGCTCCGTCGTCCCGGGCGCGCGCCGAGCTCCGTCGTCCCGGGCGAAGCGCTTCGAGCTCCGTCGTCCCGGGCGGCGCTTCGAGCTCCGTCGTCCCGGGCGCGCGCCGAGCTCCGTCGTCCCGGGCGAAGCGCCGAGCTCCGTCGTCCCGGGCGGCGCCGAGCTCCGTCGTCCCGGGCGAAGCGCTTCGAGCTCCGTCGTCCCGGGCGAAGCGCCGAGCTCCGTCGTCCCGGGCGAAGCGCCGAGCTCCGTCGTCCCGGGCGAAGCGCCGAGCTCCGTCGTCCCGGGCGAAGCGCCGAGCTCCGTCGTCCCGGGCGAAGCGCTTCGAGCTCCGTCGTCCCGGGCGGCGCCGAGCTCCGTCGTCCCCGGCGAAGCGCCGAGCTCCGTCGTCCCGGCGAGCGCTTCGAGCTCCGTCGTCCCCGGGCGAAGCGCTGAAGCCTGCTGCCCGGGCGAGCGCCGAGCTCCGTCGTGCCCCGGGCGGCGCTTCGAGCTCCGTCGTGCCCCGGGCGGCGCCGAGCTCCGTCGTCCCGGGCGAAGCGCTGAGCTCCGCTGCCCCGGCGAGCGCCGAGCTCCGTCGTCCCGGGCGAAGCGCCGAGCTCCGTCGTGCCCGGCGAAGCGCTGAGCTCCGCTGCGTCCCGGCGAAGCGCTGAGCTCCGTCGTCCCGGGCGAAGCGCCGAGCTCCGTCGTGCCCGGGCGAAGCGCCGAGCTCCGTCGTCCCCGGCGAAGCGCTGAGCTCCGTCGTCCCGGCGAGCGCCGAGCTCCGTCGTGCCCCGGGCGAAGCGCCGAGCTCCGTCGTCCCCGGGCGAGCGCCGAGCTCCGTCGTCCCCGGCGAAGCGCTCGAGCTCCGTCGTCCCCGGGCGAAGCGCTTCGAGCTCCGTCGTCCCGGCGAAGCGCCGAGCCTGCTGCGTCCCGGGCGAAGCGCTTCGAGCTCCGTCGTCCCGGGCGAGCGCCGAGCTCCGTCGTCCCGGCGAAGCGCTGAGCTCCGTCGTGCCCGGGCGAAGCGCCGAGCTCCGTCGTCCCCGGGCGGCGCTGAGCTCCGTCGTCCCCGGGCGAAGCGCTGAGCTCCGTCGTCCCGGGCGAAGCGCCGAGCTCTGCTGCCCCGGGCGAAGCGCCGAGCTCCGTCGTCCCGGGCGAAGCGCTTCGAGCTCCGTCGTCCCCGGGCGAAGCGCTTCGAGCTCCGTCGTGCCCCGGGCGAAGCGCCGAGCTCCGTCGTGCCCCGGGCGAGCGCTTCGAGCTCCGCTGCCCGGCGAGCGCTTCGAGCTCCGTCGTGCCCCGGCGAAGCGCCGAGCTCCGTCGTGCCCGGCGAAGCGCCGAGCTCCGTCGTCCCGGGCGAAGCGCCGAGCTCCGTCGTCCCGGGCGAAGCGCCGAGCTCCGTCGTCCCGGGCGGCGCTTCGAGCTCCGTCGTCCCGGGCGAAGCGCTTCGAGCTCCGTCGTCCCCGGGCGAAGCGCCGAGCTCCGTCGTCCCGGGCGGCGCTTCGAGCTCCGTCGTCCCGGGCGGCGCCGAGCTCCGTCGTCCCGGGCGAAGCGCCGAGCTCCGTCGTCCCGGGCGAGCGCCGAGCTCCGTCGTCCCGGGCGAGCGCCGAGCTCCGTCGTCCCGGGCGGCGCCGAGCTCGCTGCCCCGGGCGAGCGCCGAGCTCCGTCGTCCCGGGCGAAGCGCCGAGCTCCGTCGTCCCGGGCGAGCGCTTCGAGCTCCGTCGTCCCGGGCGAGCGCTTCGAGCTCCGTCGTCCCGGGCGAGCGCTTCGAGCTCCGTCGTCCCGGGCGAGCGCTTCGAGCTCCGTCGTCCCGGGCGAGCGCTTCGAGCTCCGTCGTCCCGGGCGAGCGCTTCGCGCTCCGTCGTCCCGGGCGACGGGTTCGCGCTCCGTCGTCCCGGGCGACGGGTTCGCGCTCCGTCGTCCCGGGCGACGGGTTCGCGCTCCGTCGTCCCGGGCGACGGGTTCGCGCTCCGTCGTCCCGGGCGACGGGTTCGCGCTCCGTCGTCCCGGGCGACGGGTTCGCGCTCCGTCGTCCCGGGCGACGGGTTCGCGCTCCGTCGTCCCGGGCGACGGGTTCGCGCTCCTGGATTGTCCTGTCTCTGTTGTCATCTGAGCTCACGCCCTTGAACATCGGTATTGCAGCACTCTGAGGTTCGGCTACCGGATTGCGGCGAGATCATGGTGGGTGGTTACACTTGCTATTGGTGTGGTCGCTCTTATGGTGACCATGCTCAAAGAGTTGCTGTATCTGTGTCCAATAATCTGACTCCAATGATAATTGATGTATCACCGGTCAACGAACGTCTTTTGAGATGAAGGATTCATCACTCCTGGGGTATCATTTCCCTGGTCTCTGTATATGCTCTGACTGAGGTTGGTAATCTCACTGTGAAGGACACATTCTATTCCACGCTTGAGTCTGTGGTTTATTAGTGCTGCAGTCGGGATACTCTTTTAGTCTTTTGAGATTTCACTGTATCAACGCTGAGGGTGGACGAGGATAGGGATGGTTATGAGACATATGTTGGTCCCCATAGGTCTGGTACTGTGAACCAGAAGAGTACTGATTTCCTCGACTTTGCAATAAGTCGTGGACTTGGGATGGCTGGTTCATGGTTTCAGCGCCCACAGGCTCATCGCTGGACTTGGCATTCCAACGCTGGTGGTGTGGCAAAGGAGATTCACCATGTGCTTTTTGATGGTCGCTGGAGGATGATCCAGTACTGTAGATTCGACCGGAGTGCTCAGTCCCTCAATACCGACCACATGCTTGTTGTAGCAACTCTGAAGTCGCAGCTTAAATCTGGGAGAATGGTACCATCCCAGCCTTGCCTGGATGTTGGTAAGCTCAAGGATGAGATGCTAGCTGAGGATTTTGTGAACAGGCTGAGTGGGGATTTTAAGAATCCTGAAAGTTGTGGAGTGCCTTCAAGACCACCATCGTTGATGTTGCTCCTGGATGTCTTGGAACTCACCGGAGGGTGAAGAAGAATTTTGTCTCTCAAATGCTGGATATGATTGACAAGAGTTGCAAGGCCAGGCTTAATGGCAAAGCTGAGCTGTACTGGGAGTTGAGGCGTAAAACTGTGCGTGCGCTGAGGGTGGACGAGGAATCTGAAATGGGGTAAAGCATTACCTGTGGTCAAGTGATTCTCATCTTGCTTCGAGGGTAATTCTTGTATCTTGTGCTCCTCCTGGCCCATCCCTTGGTGTACTGCAGTTAGAGCGGAGGGTGGTGGGCTCTTCACAGAAGAGTCCGAAGTGAAGGTCTCCTGTGCTGGTTAATTTGAGCGGCTGTACCAGGCTGATCCACCAACTGTCGAGTTGGATGTCAGGGGTGTTACAATCCTTATTGCTGTCCCTCCAATAAACTGTGATCCACTTTCTGTTGTGGAAACACAGGCTCCAGTGAACCAGGTGAAATGTGGTAAAGCTTCTGGTATCTGTGGCATCCATGCTGAACTTTTCAAGGCTGGTGGAAATACTGTACTCATGTGTTGCATGCAGTTCTTTGCTCTGCCTGGAACACAGGCATCATCCAAACTGACTGCAAGAGGGGCCTTGTTGTCCCCTCTCTGGAAAGGGAAGGATGATGGCCACGACTGCAACAACTACCGAGGGGTGACGCTTCCCTCAGTGCCGGGCAAGGTCTTTGCTTGGATAATTATTAATGGGGTTTGCCACCATCTGCTTGAGCACCAACATCCAGAGCATTCTGGCTTTACACCAAAGAGGTCAACGATTGACCGGATCCTTGCTCTTCAGGTTCTCATCGACCGCAGACGAGAGTTTCGGCAGGGGCTGCTTGCAGCCTCTGTTGAACTCTGTAAGGTGTTCGATTCAGTGAATCGGGATGCCCTCTGGAGCATTTTTGATCTTCATGGGGAGCCACCAAAACTGATCGATCTGATGTCTGAACTATACTTTGGTCCTGAGAGTGCTGTGAGATGTGGTGATATCATCTCTTGTATTATTTCCAGTTGTAACTGGACTTCGTCAGGGGTTTGTACTGGCCCGCACACTTTTCAGCGCTTGTATGGACTGGATTCTGGGGAGGATGTTGGAGAGATCAAGCTGCAGTGTATCGTTTGGGAATGTCAATATCTCTGACCTTGATTTCACAAATGATGCAGTCATCTTTGTGGAGACTCCAGATATCCTGTTGGGGGCCCTCGGGTGCTGAATGATAATTCGGAGCCACTGGGATTGCGGGTTTCCTCGGTCAAAACTAAGATCCAGGCTTTCAATGACATCTTGGATGCTGCTATCTTGTCTTTACCTGTTTGTGGCAAGGCTATTGAGGTCACGGAGAGATTCACTTTCCTTGGCAGTGATATTCATATCCCTGCTAGCTGAGTGCCAGAGGTCAATAGACATCTGGGTCGGGCCTCGTGAGTCATGGATTCACTGGATAATGGGGTGTGGTGCTGCCCAAACCTGTGCAGGACGATGAAAGTCTGAGTCTTCAGGTCCTTTGTGCTTCCAGTGTTGCTCTGTGGATGTGAGACTTAGCCAAGGATTCTCCAAAGCGACCTGTTACCAAAGGAATTAAGTTGCCATCTCAGATTCCTTGTGAAAGTCTATCACTGGACAGACTTTGCGTCCAATGAGTGGTTGCTGAGAGAGACTCAAATGATATTTGTTACTTGCATAGTCTGTGAGCATCAGCTGTGGTTGCTTGACCATGTGGCTCGTTTTCCTGATGCTTATCCTGCTCACCAGGTTCTCTCAGCGAGGGAGCCTTGTGAGTGGAGGAGGCCAATGGGCCGACCACATGCCTTGTGGTTGCAGCAGGTTGATCAGCATCTCAAGGAGATGGGGATGAGCCAGACATCTGCCTGGGGTTGGCCAGACAGAGGGCCCTGGA
>NC_140961.1:164173344-164215844 GCF_056783735.1 Eptatretus burgeri
TTGCTGACTTAAAAAAAAAAGAATTCTTATGGAATGTGAAAATGCAATTGCATTCTTGGGAAGCTTGGAATGGACTTTCCATTTCTTGTCTGGCAGCTTGTTGCAGTGTTTTGTGGAAGACAGCTGTGCTGTGTTCCACACTGGCATTCCGGAGCCATCGATAAATGATGCATTGTCCACTGAAGTTCTGGGCCATCCAATGGGTGAAGTGGTGGGGAGCTGGCTGGAGACTTGCACCGATGTCACTGCAGCTGGATTGCAATCTACTGCTGGCAGAGGAGTTTCTACTAGTGCAGGAGATGTCCAAGACAACATTGAAACCTCAGAAATTGCCAGAGGCCTGTCGGTCACTTTCAAGGTAAGTTTGTTGATATACAGTAAAACCTCTACCCATCAAAATCCCCCATAATGAAAAACTCTCATTATTGAAGTGGTACACTGGTTCTGGTGAGGTATAACACATTTGTATTGGCTTTTTACATCTGGATAATAGATCATTATTTGTATTTATATTCATGTATTGCCTACAATGTCCCTACCATTGCAAGTTAGTCTCTTATTAAGGGCCTGATCATTTATTTGATTGTTCTTGGAGAAAACAAATGTATACTTCAAATTAAATCAACAATCAGACTTGGTTGCATAATTGTCAATGCATCTGCTCTATTTCCAACCTGGCCGAGTTCTACCAGAAATCCTAAAAATGTTAAGTGCTGCTGCCTGACGTAACACTCAGCTGTTCTCAGAAACTGTCACAAAAAACTCAGCTTGATGCTCAGCTGTTTTTGCACAGCAAAAAGGATAGCCCCACAGATATATCCAATAGATATGCATCAATGGGGAAGAGGAATTTCCTCCCCAAATGTACTACTCAGTACAGAGAAAAGTGAAGTCTTAAGATGGCGTTGCTTTTTCCCAGAGTGCCCTGGGAAGTTGCATCTTTCCCCTCAATCTCAGTGGTTGTGAGTGTTTGAAGCCAGTCTCGTGTTAACGTGTGTGTGTGTGTGTGTGTGTGTGTGTGTGTGTGTGTGTGTGTGTGTGTGTGTGTGTGTGTGTGTGTGTGTGTGTGTGTGTGTGTGTGTGTGTGTGTGTGTGAGAGTGTGAGAGATTAATGTTCCAGCTCCTCCACGAACCTGAGACCATTTAGAGGAAAACAAATGGAGTCCAGTTCTGGGTCCACAACTGAACCATAAAAAATACCTGCACATTAAATATCAATGCTGCAATGTATGTTAGAGCGAAGTCAATGGCATGCCGTTGCAAATTCCCATGCTTCCCACCTAAGGCAAAGTTGAAAGACGGCAAAAAGTTCCACTAGGAATGACCCACTATCAAATTTTGAGTTAAAATATTTTTGTTCCCATTTTTACCCATGTGACCCAAACTCCCCACGCACCCCCTCTGATATGAACTTGTGGTCAAATCCAAAAAATTGTTGCATATTTAATGCTTCCCCCAATGTTGATTGCATAGACAGTTTCATTTTAAAAAAATGTGTCCGTAATTGAATATTTTGGTATTTGATCTATTATTGCTGAATAATTATTCTGGACTTATTTTGTCTACACCCATCATTACAAACATCTCTTATCATATACCCTCATAACTGCCTCATTTCTAATGTATAAAGACACGTCTCCTTAAGCCACTCCTCATAGTTGAGTCGAGTTCGGCCTGGAATCGATCGAGTAGCCATGTCCTTCCTAAGTTGTGACCAACACTGCACACAATATTCTAGATGGGCCTTTAACTGAATTTCTAGATGGGGCTCTCATACAATGTTAAAACTACTTGGTTTGTTATAATTTATCCCCCTGCGAATGCGACCTAAAATCCTGTTTGCTTTACCCATAGCTGTCTCGCATTGTGTTGTCTGCTTGCCTCCTATATCGATTCCCACCCCCAGATTCTTCTCTTGTGTAACACGCTCCAAAATTACCCCTTGCATCATGTAATATCTATTTTCATTGTTCTTTCCCATCCCCAGCACCTTACACTGGCTCAGGTTAAATTACATCTGCCAATTTTTTGCCCAATCTATGCAAGCATCAAACTTCCTGAATCTGTTCACCATCCCCTCTGCTATCCACCTTACCTCCATTGTAAATAAGATATCCTCCCACTCAGTCACTCTTTACTTCCTACCACTAAGCCAGTTTACAATCCAATTAGCTACCTGACCCGCCCCTCCACAAGCCATCACTTTGGCTAACAACCTCCGATGTGGTACCTTTTCAAATGCCTTCTTAAAGTCTAGATATGCTCTGTCCATTGCCATTCCCTCATCCACCCAGACACTGCTTCATAGAACTCTAAAAGGTTTTTTAAGACAAGACCTACCTTTGATAAACCGATGCTGAACTACCTTTAATTAGTTTGTATTTGTTTTTATGGTTCCTCATATGGTCCCTAATTAATGTCTCCAACACCTTCCCCACAACTGAAGTCAAACGAACAGGTCTATAGTTTCCCAATTCTTCTCTGGATCCTTTATTAAATAATGGTGTTAGATTTGCTACTCTCCAATCCTCCGGTATCTGTCCTGACTCCAGGGAACTATTGAAAATATCCGTTAACATCTCGCTTAACTCCTCAGCCACTTCCCTCAATACTCTTGGGTGCATATTATCTGGCCCTGGAGCCTCCTTATCTACTCTTACTGTAGATTACCTCACTGTTCCTTTACTTCCTCCACTCCAACCTGGATCTTCTGTAAAAGCCCTTCTTCACCTCCTTGATGGATACTCTCAGCTATCGGAAATTCTCCTGACTGTTCTTGTGCAAAAGTTGAAGAAAAATACCTGTTTAATAAGCCTGCCATCTCACTTTCCTCACTAACCACTCTCGCGGTGCTATTCCTCAATGGGCTCACACTGGTCCTAGTCTGTTATTTACCCCTTGTATACTTAAAGAATGCTTTGCCTATTTTGTTTTATATTCTTAGCCATGTCCGCATACTCTTTTTTTTTTCTTTTTTTTTTTAGCTTGCTGAGTTACTTTTAGGTCAGCTCGCTGACCTAATATGACCGTTAGATGTCCTCAGATCCATCTGTCCGTCCGTCATTTTTATTTTTCTATCTCCTCGACGTCTCTGCCGATTGAGTTCTAACTTGCCACGATGATAATACTTGTTGCTCTCTATAGATCGTCTGAGCCCTTTTTCACATTTTCGCCTCAGGGGCAAGGTTACAGGGTCATCAAGTGCAAAATGACCGATTGGTCAAATGGCCTATAGGGAAGCATCGGACGGCTATAATACATAATGGGTTTCATAGAGATTATTAAGAAGATTTAATTCGACCAACTAGTTTCTCGTTACCTCTGTCGTCTGGCCCTGTTTATTGGGCAACACGAGGTCCGCTGACTTCAACACGGCTTTGGGTGGTTATTTTAAGTTCAATTTAAATTCTGTTTTCACTTTCCGTTGTCGCTAAGGTTGATTAACACTCGGTTGCATCAAGTTTTGTATCCGAGCTGACTGTCAAACCCGCTCAGGTGTATTGTTTTGATTTGCATCTGCTTACTCCGAGACTGATATACAGTACCTTAAGAAAGTATTCATACCCCTCAACTTTTGTCATATTTTGTTGTGTTACAGCCTGAATTCAAAATTGATTAAATTTTAATAAATTGTCATTGATCTACACAAAATACCCCATAATGACAAAGTGAAAACATGTTTTTAGAAATTTTTACAAATTTATTAAAAATGAAAAGCTAAAATGTCTTGCGTCAATAAGTGTTCAACCCCTTTTGCGACGACACTCCAAATTGAACTCAGGTGCATCCAATTTCCTTTTATTATCCTTGAGATGTCTCTACAACTTGATTAGACATGATTTAGAAACACACCTTTCTATACAAGGTCCCACAGTTGTGAGTGCATGGCAGAGCATAAGCTCTACCGTGAAGTCCAAGGAACTGTCCATAGAACTCTCAGATATAATTGTGAAGAGGCATAGATCAGGGGAAGCATATAAAACAATTCCTGGAGTGTTGAAAGTTCCCAAGAGCACAGGGAGCTCCATCATTAGGAAATGGAAATAATATTGAACTACTCAGACTCTTCCTCGAGCTGGCCGTCCGACGAAACTGAGCAACTGGGCAAGAAGGACCTTGGACAGGTAGGTGACAAAGAACCCAAGGACCACTTTGGGAGAACCTGCTGGAAGGACAACAGTCTCTGCATCTGCAGCACTTCACAAATATAGGATTTATGGGAGAGTGACCAGACGAAAGTCGCTCCTGAGAAAAAGGTACATGACAGCATGCCTATGGTTTGCAAAAAGGCACCTGAATGACTTCTGTGATCTGATGAGATGAAAATTGAACTCTTTGGCCTTTCAATTCAATTCAAGATTGAACTCCAAAGCATTACTGCTGGCAGAAACCGAACATAGCTCATCAACCCATCCCACACCATCCCTACTGTGAAGCATGGTGGTGGCAGCATCATGCTATGGGGATGCTTTTCAGTGGCTGGGACTGGGGGACTTGGAAGGATAGACGGAACAATGAATGGAGCCAAATACAGGCAAATCCTAGAGGAGAATCTGCAAAATACCTTGTACTGTAGTAAAGATGTATGTTTCCAAAGGACAATGACCCCAAGCATACAACCAAAGCAACACTGGAATGGCTTCAGACCAAGAATGTGATAGTCCTTGAGTGGCCCAGCCAAAGCCCAGACTTGAATCCCATTGAGAATCTGTGGAAAGACTTGAAGATTGCTGTTCACTGATGCTCCCCATCCAACTTGTCAGAGCTTGAGCAAATCTGCAAGGAAGAATGGGAGAAAATCCCCAAATCCAGATGTGCAAAGTTGATAGACATATACAAGAATACTCTCCTTCATGGCATTCCTTATCTCACATCTTGACCACCCTGGCCTCTTTATGCCTCTGGTTTTACACACCATTGGAATTTACAGGGAGTGGACAAAAAATGGAAACACCAATGTAAAGTCACTTAATTGGGCGGTGGACCGCCACGTGCAGCCAGTACGTCCTCTGTCCACCATGGCATTGACTCCACCAGCATCTGTAATTCTGTAAGAGGGATATGGTACCGTTCTTCTACGAGAGTCGATTAACTCACACCTGTTTGATGGAGGTAGAAAATGCCATCTCAGGTGTCATTTCAGAATATCCCATAAATGCTCAATTGTGTTCAGATCTGATGATTGAGAAGGCCATGACATATGGATAACATCATTGTCATGCGCATCAAACCATTGGGTGACCACACGTGCTCTGTGGATGGGGGCATTGTCATCCTGGAAGAAATGCTGCAACATGGGGTGAAGATGATCACTCAGTACCATTAAGTAGCGATTGGCATTGATCTTGCCTTCTAAGGGAATGACTGCACCCAAAATATGCCAGGAAAATATGCCCACAATATTACAGAACCACCAGAACCCTTCACTATTGGAACCAAGCACTCAGGGTTGTAGAGTTCTTTAGGTTGGTGCCACACATCCACTCCGTTTGTCGAGAACATGGTTCAGGATGATTCATCTCACCATATCACATTTCTGAACTGCTCGGAAGTCGATTTCCTGTGCTCTTTGTACCACTGGACTCGGAAACGTGCATTTCCTGGTGTAATGAGTGGTTTTTGTACTCGGTACTTCCACCCGACTCTGGTATCCTGCTCTGTAGAATTATCGGCGGACCGTTTTTAATGAAACTGGCTGCTCGTGCCCCAAGTTAAAATTTACAATCGATCAATCTGCAGTTGCTCACCTGCTTTGCCTTGCACGTCAAATTTATGCACAGATATCACGATCCTGGACTATGCATTTCTGCCCTCTGTTTCCCTTTGCTGCTGATGTCTTTCCCTCTGAGTTCCATGCTGCCATCACATTTGATGACACGGTTGCTCATGAAACATCAGCAAGTTGAGCTGTCTTTGAAAGAGAGGTGATTGTTGTGGCGCATTTGGCAGGAGCTTCAGTGGCAAAGTCACTGAGGTCTCCTCTTGCAGCCATGCTAGCCATAATTGCAATCAACCAGGCCTGTGCAGCATCTTCATGCATGACCTGAGCATGCTGGGATGTTAATTGCTTAATTAAAGGCCCAGTCACACCTTGACGTTTTAGCCAGCGATGGCAACGTATTAAAATTTATGTAAAACGCTGGCTTACGTTGAACTTTTGATGTTTTTTTTTAAAGATTCGGACGTATTCATAGCGACTTGGTCTTATGTATAACGCATTAGTAACGGACACACAACGTTTCGTTGTGTAATAGATAACTTATACCAACGAATGCTGAACCTGTTGTCGGCCTACACAACCTATGCCCAACGATAGTCGAACTTAGGCATAGCGCGTTGCACGCATCGCCGACGATGTCATGACGTAGCCTATTAAAAGGCTGACGCACAACGATTCGAATCATAACTGCCGTAGAAATGGAAGTGTCAACATCGCAGTCACACCTTGGCGATCTTGCCAGCGTATGCCAACCTAAGAAAAATGTGTCTAAAACGTTGGGGAACGTCAAATACGGTATGAGTAAGTTTGGTATACGTGAGTAGAACGCTAAAGTACGCTATCATACGTCGTAGTAAGTAGAGTACGTCAAGAAATTTTAAACATGTTCAAAATTTTACGACGTACTCGGCGTATGACACACGTTCCGCATGCGATGGGGATAAGTTGTACACACGATATGCGGATGCTTACACACGTCCACAAAGGCTACTTATAAGCTACTCATAAGTCGAAACACATCGCGGTAATGTCTTTTTTACGTGAAACTTATTTCTAACTTATGTTTGACGTGCTTTGAACCAATTCTTTACGTAGTCCCAACACACATTGACGTATGTAGAAGTATTCCAATGACGTCTTCCGGTCGACAAAAAAAATAAATGAACGTGTTTCTAACTTAAGGCCCGGTCACACCTTGACGTTTTAGCCAACGTATGCCGATTTTTTTTAATTTTTTTTCTAAAACGCTGGCACACGTTGAATACGTTATGGGTAAGTTTTGATAACATTGAGAGCACGCTGGCATACGTCGTAGTACGTTGCCATACGTCGTTGTACGTTGGCTTTAAACGTTGTACTTTTCGGTTGTCCTCAAATTTTTTCATGCTTGAAATTTCACGACGTATGCCGGCGTATGACTCACACGTTCCGCTACGCTGGCCACAAGTTGTAGGCACGGTCTGCGATCGTTGACAGACGTCAACACATGCTACTTGTAAGTTAATCATAAGTTGAGACACGCCGAGGTAATGTTTAGCGTACCCGAAACTTATTTCTAACCTATGATTAACGTGTTGTTGGCACGTTACGCGATCGTTGCCACATGTCGACAGACGTTACTTTTAAGTTACTCATAGGCTGAAAGACGTCGGTATAATGGATCGTCTTTGCGTCAGCGTCCACAGCCACGGCCAGGACACTTATTTGCAGCATTCTTCAAACTTTTCTTCGGCATGACGAGGATGTTCACACTTCGATGTCTAGCTTGGCTATGATTCCAATTGTCCATCGGCAGCGTCTATTTAAAATAGTCGAGTTTGAGCGTTTTAACACGTTCAGAAGAAACGTTTCAAATTTCCAAACCCCAGCGTCAAAAAAAAACCCAAAAAAAAAAACAAAGGCGAGTGACAGCAATTTCAATCGTTCATTGTAAACAATGAAAATAGCTGAGTGGTACCGTTTAAAAGTCGTTGAGTGTAAAAAAAAATCCAATTGTTGAGCGCAAGCGTCTACTTTCAATAGTGGAGATGCAGCCATTTAAATCGTTGAGTGACAGCCTATGAACCTACCCGTGGACACGCGGACGCAAGGAGGATCCATCATAACCCACACCCTCACCCTCACACTCACCTACTACTGCCAACATGAACATACTAATACTAATACTGATACTGATACTGTTACTGCTGACATGGACATCGACTCAAAAAGGACTCGAAAACACTGTTGGGTTCCCCTTTTATGAACACCATTTTTATATACCAATTCCCAAAACCGCTGGGAACACGTCTTTATATGGCAGTTGTAAGCTAGAAACACGTTCATTTTTTTTTTTTTTTTGTCGACCGGAAGATGTCATTGGAATACGTCTACATACGTCGATGTGTGTTGGGACTACGTAAAGAATTGGTTCAAAGCACGTCAAACATAAGTTAGAAATAAGTTTCGCGTAAAAAAGACATTACTGCGACGTGTTTCGACTTATGAGTATCTTATAAGTAGCCTTTGTGGACGTGTGTAAGCGTCCACATATCGTGTGTAAAACTTATCCTCATCGCATGCGGAACGTGTGTCGTACGCCGAGTACGTCGTAAAATTTTGAACATGTTGAAAATTTCTTGACGTACTCTACCTACTACGACTTATGATAGCGTATTTAGCGTTCTACTCGCGCATACCAAACTTACCCATACCGTATTCGACGTGCCCCAACGTTTTAGACACACTTTTTGTTACGTCGGCATACGCTGGCAAGATCGCCAAGGTGTGACCGCGATTTTGACCCTTCCATTTCTACGGCAGTTATGATTCGAATCGTTGTGCGTCAGCCTTTTAATAGGCTACGTCACGACATAGTCGGCGATGCGTGCAACGCGCTATGCCTAAGTTAGACTATCGTTGGGCATCGGTTGTGTAGGCCGACAACAGGTTCAGCATTCGTTGGTATAAGTTATCTATAACACAACGAAACGTTCTGTGTAGTTACCAATGCGTTATACATAAGACCAAGTCGCTATGAATACGTCCGAATCTTTAAAAAAAACATCAAAAGTTCAACGTAAGCCAGCGTTTTACATACATTTTAACACGTTGCCATCGCTGGCTAAAACGTCAAGGTGTGACCGGGCCTTTACAACTGCCATATAAAGACGTGTTCCCAGCGATTTTGGGAATTGGTATATAAAAATGGTGTTCATAAAAGGGGAACCCAACAGTGTTTTCTAGTCCTTTTTGAGTCGATGTCCAAGTCAGCAGGAATAGTATCAGTATCAGTATTAGTATTAGTTGTAGTTAGTTCATGTTGGCAGTAGTAGGTGATTGTGAGGGGGAGGGTGTGGGTTATGATGGATCCTCCTTGCGTCCGCGTGTCCACGGGTAGGAGACATCTTTGCACCATTGTTCGAAGTTCTTCGCGGATAATTTTTTATGGGGCTTTTTCAACAATGAGCTATGGCTTGTTTTTATGATTTAGGTCTATTCATAACGGGTTGGACAAATGCACAATGAACTAATAATGTGCATAGAGCGCTTCGATAACTTATAGATACGGTATACCAACGAATAATTATCGTGTAGCCGGCGTTCACAAACTATGCCCAACGATAGCCTAACTTATCCATATCGTGCGGCAGTTTAACTTTGCCGGTGACGTGGGGTTTGCTATTCATAGGCTGCCACTCAACGATTTAAATGGCTGCATCTCCACTATTGAAAGTGGACGCTTGCGCTCAACAATTGGATTTTTTTTACACTCAACGACTTTTAAACGGTACCACTCAACTATTTTCATTGTTTACAATGAACGATTTAAATTGCTGTCACTCGCCTTTGTTTTTTGACGCTGGCACTCGGAAATTTTAATCGTTTCTATTGAACGTGCTAAATCGCTCAAACTCCACTATTGAAAGTAGACGCTTGCGCTCAACAATCGGATTTTTTTACACTCAACGACTTTTAAACGGTACCACTCAACTATTTTCATTGTTTACAATGAACGATTTAAATTGCTGTCACTCGCCTTTGTTTTTTGACGCTGGGGTTTGGAAATTTGAAGCGTTTCTTCTGAACGTGTTAAAACGCTCAAACTCGACTATTTTAAATAGACGCTGCCGATGGAAAATTGGAATCATAGCCAAGCTCGACATCGAAGTGTGAACATCCTCGTCATGCCGAAGAAAAGTTTGAAGAATGCTGCAAATAAGTGTCCTGGCCATGGCCGTGGACGCTGACGCAAGGACGATCCATTATACCGACGTCTTTCAGCCTTTGAGTCACTTAAAAGTAACGTCTGTCGACGTGTGGCAACGATCGCGTGACGTGCCAACAACACGTTAATCATAGGTTAGAAATGAGTTTCGGGTACGCTAAACATTACCTCGGCGTGTCTCAACTTATGATTAACTTACAAGTAGCATGTGTTGACGTCTGTCAACGATCGCAGACCGTGCATACAACTTGTGGCCAGCGTAGCGGAACGTGTGAGTCATACGCTGGCATACGTCGTGAAATTTCAAGCATGCAAAAATTTGAGGACAACCGAAAAGTCCAACGTTTAAAGCCAGCGTACAACGACGTATGGCAGTGTTTTTCAGCATGCTCTCAATGTTATCAAAACTTACCCATAACGTATTCAACGTGTGCCAGCGTTTTAGAAAAAATTTTCAAAAATCGGCATACGTTGGCTAAAACGTCAAGGTGTGACTGGGCCTTAACACATGGGCCACTCCTGTGTGGAAACCGTTGCTTTCAATATACTTGGTGTCCCTCATTTATCCAGGTCTTTCCATATTTTTTTGTCCACTACTTGTACTTGCTCTGCATGCTACACATTTGCTCCTTGAAAGTTTCCCATTTCTCTGATGCAGATTGTTCTATTGATGTACTGCAGCATAGCAAACCAATTGTTCAACTTTTCATAAAAGCACCAAAATTGGTAAGAATGTTGACTAATGTATTCTGAACAATTGTGGATATGGAGCCACTCGAGATTTTGCCTTGGTCAGCTTTGGTGGCCATTTTCCAAAATGGCCGCCATTCTACTTTAACAACATGGGATATCTGTCATTGTTATTCTCTTTGTAGGTTTATCAGAGGTGATAAATACTCCATGTGATGTGCATTTACAAAGGAAAACAATACAAATGTCATTTGTGTTGATTTATTATATTTCCAACCATTGTATTAGGGAAAAATGGTAATTTTTTTGGGGAAAATCCATTTTCGCACACAGCATCAGTGACAGGTTCAGAAGTATTTTGTTGTGGTGGTGGTAGTGGTGGAAGTGGTGTTGTAATTGGTAATATTGGTGTAGTTGTCCTTGTTGTCCTTCTGTTGTCCTTGATGGCGCCGTCATCGTGCAGATGTTGAAGCCTGGCACTGCCAAGACATTTGAAGAATATGCCCACCAAGTCTTCATCCCATACGTCGAGGGGCAGCTGGCGTGGTACTTCACGTCTCGACCTCGTTTGGGATAGCTACAAAGATGGCTCCTTGAAGACAGCAACAAGGGAGAAAGGAGGAAAAGGGGTGCGACGGCACGTGGTGAGCACCGCAGCCATACCAGGAAACTGGCAGAGTTTCCTACGTGTCGACGCAAACAAGGTGGAGCTCTTCACCTTCCTTTCCGATGTACTGGTGCAGTCCTTCCATGACGAGGCAAAGGAGCTGCTAGTTACTGATGGTGAAGCAGTCATCTGCCTTCCAAGGCAGGAAGATGAAAGCTCTCTGGCTCCATGCGGTCAAGAAGAGGCGGACACTCGCATCATGCTACATGTGGCCCATGCTGCAGAACATGACCACCGTCGGATTTAAGTTCGAACCGCAGACACCGACGTCGTCGTCTTGGCGGTGATAGTAGCCCAGGCACTACCATGCGTGGATGAACTCTGGATTGCTTATGGGACGGGCAAGAACTACCGCTAAATCCCTGCCCATGAAATAGCTGCCTCCCTCGGTCCACAGAAGGCACGTGCCCTCCCTGTCTTCCACGCCATGACCGGATGTGACACGGTATCAGCATTCGTGGGGCATGGGAAGAAATCTGTCTGGGCCACATGGAACTCGTTTGCAGAACTGACAGATTCTCTTGTGACCCTGACCACCATGCCAGTCAACATCCAGATGACACAATACACTGCATTGAAAGATTTGTGGTGCTCCTCTATGACCGCACCAGTCCATATACGGACGTCAACGAGGCCAGAAAGAAACTTCGCCAAGAGGAACTCCGTCCAGCACATCCCACCTACCTACGATGCTTTGGAACAGCATGTGAAGAGATGTCTTCCAGGGTGGCTATGTCTGGGGGCAGGTCTTGGTCCCTCAACCCGTGCTTCCATGACCAACAAGCTGGGGCTGGCGGCAAAGAGAGGATGGGTCCTACGAACTGCTCTGGACCACACTCCCTGAGGCTTCAAAAAGCTGCTTTGAGCTGGTGTCGTGTGGTTGCAAAAAAGGCTGTAGAAACCGCTGCAAATGCAAGAAGGCTAATCTGCAATACACTGGACTGTGTGCTTGTGAAGGAGAATGCCAGTAGACAGATGCAGTAGACACAGACTGAGATATCGGCCCAGCTTAGGATGTGCAAATGCAAAGTCGCATTGCTTGTAAAAGTGTTGACTTCTTGATCCAGAGCCAGTACACTTGAGCTCAGAAACTCTTATTGTACTAGACTGATGTATGCGTGTACCATGTGTCCTGGTAGAATGGTAGTAGACGGTAAACCGTAGCCGCTAAAAAGTGAAGTGTGCAATAATTTGACTACATTTTCTGAGTTTGTCATTATCACGATTATCAGTTCCCTTTTCAAAATAGAGTAAAGTATGTAATCTATATTGCAATTTTTGTTGATTCCAAACCAATTGAATGTGATGAATATCATTTGACTCTTGTTCTCCAGGCAATAATGGGTACTTTTCAGCGAAAAGTTTCAGGAGAGCAGCAATTTACAAATCAAATAATGGCTTTTTTTTACCGAAAATACTGGCTCATAATATTTGAATATGCCTTTTCATGGTCAATTTACTGAATTTTACACTTTCCTTATATCTACCACCAAAACAATTAGAAAATATGAACATATAGCCAATTTCGCTAAAGTAGAATGGTGGTCATTTTGGAAAATGGTCACCGAAGCTGACCAAGGCACAATCTCGGGTGGCTCCATATCTAGAATTGTTCGGAATACATTATTCTACATGTGTACCAATTTTGGTGCTTTTATGCAAATTTGAACAATTGATCTGAAATATCAGACGACGCTGCAGAACTATTGTTAGCTTCTCCAAATCTACATCACCCAGCTCTCTCCTCATACCCTGAAGGTTTGCCTTCCTGAAATCTAATCGTCTTACTCTACTATCCTGAACTCTAACCTTTAACAGAATCTTTGCACACACAATGTTCTGGTCACTTGATCTGAAATGTTTCCCTACCTCCACCTCCTCTACCTTAATGGGATCATTACTTAAAAGGAGGTCTAACACTGCATTCCTTAGTGAGCTTATCTACAAACTTGGTTAAAAAGCAATCCTGGACTAAAACGACAAAATCCTCATCTGCTCTTCCCTTTCCCTGTTCCTGGACCCAATCTATCCCTGGAAAGTTAAAATCCCCCATAATCAATACTCTTCCCTTATCACATGCCCTTTTGAATTCTTCATGTATTCCTCCTTCCTCCTCTTCCTTCACACCTGGAACCCTATAAACTATAAAGCATCTCACCAGTATCTTACTGTTTTTACAAACTCTAATCTCTATCCACACAGAATCCTCAACATTAATTCCCTCCTTAATGTCACCCCTTTCTCTTGATGCAATGCTGTCCTTTAGTTAGATTGCTACTCCTCCTATTCTCTCCTTCCTATCACACCGATACACCTTGTAACTTTCTAATCCTATCCCCCAAATTATTGTGGCCTTGTTTATTGGTCTCTCATTCAGCTGCTGTCCAGCTCCACTGGTGTTTTTGGCAATGATAACATGATGAATAATGTCAACATTGTGCAACATCTAACTCAGCCATCTGTGGTACTCACAAACTAGGTGTAAATTGGTGAATTAGGTCAAGGATGTGATTATGTACTTCACATTGAAAGGACAACATCAATTGATCACACAGATCACACATTGGGTGTTTTGATCTCCAAAACATTGATATCTGCTCATGGAATTTGTTTGCAATGTCACACGACCAACACGTTCAGCGTTCGCAATTTCCACTGTACTTACAAACTGCTGTACACTCCAATTGATTGTTCTTGGAAATACACTTCCTGGAGCACAGGGGCTCAGTCTTGCATCTGCAGTTTTTTTGTTGATTTGGGGAGTGTCATCCAAAGTGGTTGCCAGGCATCCTTGCCTTTTTTCTTTTTCCATCCAATGTTGCTGGACTTGGTGCATTCTGTTGGGTGCGCAGGCTCGTTAACCAGATACTGGCCTGTTGATTGCATCATTGGGCTTGCTGGACAAGGGTATCTTAAGCTCGGGGAAGGTTTCCATCATCCTCACCCTTTTACCTTGGGAAAAGAGCTCACATCTCAGGTCATTTACACAGTCAAGTGAGGAGGTTTTGTCATAGAGGATGCTTGTGAACCGCTCTTTGATGGTGAAAGCTCATTATTTGGGTTCTTTTGGCTTGAAGGTATCCTGGGTAGAGAAGAAGAAACCATCTGTTCCCAAAGGGTATGCTTTCCATGTCTTCCATGTTGATTTCTTGCTTCTTCCACCAAACTGTGATGTCAGATCCCATGAAGGTGTTTGAAAAGGGCATTGCTCAGCACTTGGCTTCACCAATCGACTGACAGATAGAGGTAATGTGTTGATATCTGAAATGTTTCCTTTTGCCGAACGCCACTCATAATGGTATCCAGATGGTTTGATGTCCAGTCAAAAAAGATGCCCACCAAAATCATAACACGTGTATCCACTGTACTGACCATTATAGCAGTTGCACCTTTTTGCACAGCATCCTGGACATTTAGACATGCTCTTGAATCAGATTCCTCGTGGTCAAAGACTCGTACAGGATTGGTGCTGCCTTTTGAAAGAATGAACTGCCCTTGTCTGTAAAGATAGCAGGCAACAACTTGCACGCACACACACACACACACACACACACACACACACACACACACACACACACACACACACACACACACACACACACACACACACACACACACACACACACTATTAGAGATAAAGCTCGTTATGTTCTTGCAATTAAAGCTTCATTTTGTTTTCTTTATTTGCTACAATACAACATGGATTCTTGAAAATTGTCACCCTTCATTCCAAGCCTCTGTCCAGTCTCCCCACTCATGGGCAGTTTGTTTTGCCATTGAAAAACAAAAATCCAGTCTCCCCTCTCATGGGCAGTTTGCTTTGCCATTGAAAAACAAAAATCCATTTGCACTTTCTTGAATTGCATTCCTTTTATTTGCATTATCGATTACTCAGCAGGAACCCACAAGACCTTGGATGGAGAGCGTTGGTGTGCACAGCTGGGGGGACTTGGGAAGAAGTGGCGTGGTGAGTCCCAAGGCAGAATCCCGAGGGAAGCGTAAAAGTGAGGCGAAGAAGGGTGCAGCTGAGAAAATGCAGGATCTGCGCAAGCAGGGTGGGGGCCCTCAGGTGAGGCCTTTTGACCATTTACAAAATCGTGTTTTAAATGAAATCATATAAATTGTTATTGAGTGTTTGGCTCAACATTGAGCAGTATATTGCTTTTTAATTTGAAAGTTCATTAAACTGAAACGCAACATAGTGAAGCTTTTTGTTTGAGGAAAGTTGATGACACGATTGCGGATCCTTTGTGAAAGTTGTTTTTCCCAGATATTATGAGAAAATACAATCTTTGCACTGAAATCAAGTGCAAGTTGACTACAATGAGACTGCCCTGCATTAACAGCGAAAATCGAAGTCGACTCGTGCAAATTTGAATACAACATTCTTGTCTGCAGATGATACCGAATGCAGAGTCCAGGAAAGGTATCTACACCGAAATGTCTAAAACTCCACCAGGGATATCTCAAACCATTCCAGGTCAAGTCCAAGCACCAGGGCAGCCTTCATCTGCACCCTTCACTCCTCTACACAATGCCGGAACGTATACTCCGCTCAGTGGCCAGACTGGTAGGCAAATACAGCTCTCACTCTGATTCTGGTTATTATTGAGATCCTATGCTTGTGGAGTTTGAACATCCACTGTTGCAGCTTTCATAATGTGTCCTCTTCGATTGAATTGTTTCCTTTGTGCATCCTGTTTTTTTTAAATCTACAAAGTCGAGGCTCATGGAGGAGCTCAGATGCAGAACGGACCAGGACGCAGCAGAACAAAAGGAACAGCAGAAAGATGGGGAAAACACCAACAGCAGAGTTGAAGAAAAACTAGAGGGAGACTTGGACAAATGAGTGAAGTGGGGAGGATTGTGGTTTATGTGACAATGCACAGAATGGACAAAATGGATACAACCAAGCAAACTCTCAGAAAGGAAAAAAAGATCGGAAATTTGGAAGGTGTTGGGCTTGGGTGGGGATGGTGGTGGTTTAATAGGGGTAGAAAAGATCGTGGTTTTCAATTATGGATGATTTCAGATGGTGGTGAACAGCTGTCCTGAAGACCTGAAGAGAAGGATGAAATTCAAGAGAATGTGTAAGTTGGTTCTATGGATGGGATAAAAAGAGGAACAAATGAGTGGAGATGACCATGAGTTGATTCTGGATGTCAGGAGTTTCACTCGAAGAGGGTTACTGGTGGAAGGCATGTGGTCTGTAGAGGAGGGTGGAGGACTGATGAGGTAGGAGGGGACTGATGATTGACTCAGCTTCAGTGTGGAAGATTCCAATAATATTAAAGGCCTTGGTTTCCATAGTGTCAAGCGGAGAAAGACATGAGGCAGGGGAGCCATCTCAAAGGGGAGAACAGCAATACTCCATCAAGCTGTGGATGAAGGCCTTGTAGGTGGATATAAGTTCAGGTGTGCCATGGAAGGACTTTGTATGACAGAGGATGCCTAGTTGGTGGCTGACTTTGGAGACCAACTTTGAAATGTTTTGCCCAAGAAAGATCATGTCTGATAGACCCAGGAATTTGAATGACTGAACTTCTTCAAAAGGATTGTTAAAAAAGTAGATAGGAGGGTTTGCCAGACGGTCATTTCAGAGAGAGATAATGAAAGTGTGTGATCTCTCAGGATTGAAGGACATATTCCAAGTGTATGACCAGCTTGTGATTTTTTTTTTTTTCAAGGTCTGAAGACAGGGAGGGAAGAGGCTGCAGCCTGCCTGTCTGAAGGATGAGATTTTTCATTGCAAGGGGTGGAGTCATCAGCAAATAGATAAGGAGGATTTTTCCAGAGTCAAAAAGATCACTGATGAAGACCAGTAATCGGACTCAGCTCAGAACATTGCCTTCTGGCACTCTGGGCTTGATCGGCAAAGGAGATGAAAGTATTTCGTTGAGTACCACATGTTGGCTCAAATCATCCCCAATCCAACATAATGGTCTTTTCTATACTCGTTAATCCCCCCCCCCCGCCTCACCAATCATTCCTTTCACTTTTCCAGTTCCCCACCCACTGAGCGTTTCCTTCTGTATCTATCTTGTCCACCCGATGCATCCTCTATCCTCTCCTCCTTTCCCTCATTCCTCCCCACACCCATTGTTTGTCCAAGTCTGCCTCTATATTGATCTTCAACTATGTTGTTGGTGTTTCCCCTCTCTGGGTGCTGTTCCTATTGTCCTGATCTGTTCAGTGTTCTAGTACGAGCTATTCCATGAGCCTCGACTATGTGTTCAAAAAAAGCAAAAATGTTTCAATCAACGAAGATTCGGTATGGAGCTCTTGAGACGAGGGAGAGATGAAGAATGAAGTACAGGAAATACATGCAGATGAAAATTCAGGCAGAATAAGAAAATGTTTTGGAGTGGAAAAAACATAAACGGTTTTTTATTTTTATTTATTTTTATTTTTTTGAAGCAAAGAGGGATAATAGGATAATGTTGAGGCAGAATGGAGAATCCACTTGGGAGGAAAGAAACAAGACACAGTTTGCATGGCGGCTATCTAAGGATTACGCCTTGAGCAACATGGAAACAAACTCAACAACAAATCACAACATTTTGTTTTCATCCAATTTTCAGTGTTAAATCATAAAAACAGCAACACAGGGAAGAAATTATAACAGGACATGATGGATCCATTCTGGGTGACATAGGTTTGTTGAATTGGAAGGAGTAGTTGCTGATTCAACCTCCATGTGGAGCATATCCTGTACGGGAAGTTAACTTTGATTTTTCTGCCCCAGCAAATCTTTCATCATTTTAATTGAGAACACATGGCTTCATTGTGTGGCTTAACAAGATGGCTGACCAATCACCAACAATGATTTGCTATGCGAATGATGATCAAAAAATATGATCAAAATCTTCAATGCTGCAGGAATTATCATCTGCTTTCCAAGCGATGCTTGTGATCATGTTTTAAAAAAAGGATATACATCCTAAAGGTCATGATTGTGTGAATGGTATCCTGCATTTCTTTGAAGTAAAGAATGTAATTTAATTTTTTGACATCTCTTGAACAAAATGTAACCACCCATTTGTGCTGTTTTCTTGTTTTGTCGCACTCTTCAGCCTTCTCCCCGCAACCATTTGTTCTGCCAGCCACAGTTGCTTTCTCAGTTGCACCACCATTCCCCTTCCCCGGCAATGTGCCAGCGTTGACACCATTTATGCACGCGGCCACTGCAGCTGCAGCCGTCCCCACTCCACCAGCCTCTTCCCCGGCAGCTGCCTCTGCTGCGCCGCGTTCTTTATCACCGCAGCCATTAGCATCTGCCTCGCACAAGCCATACAGCATGCAGCGTGCAGTCGGTGGTACTGGACTGGCCAGCTCTCCTCCCTCTGGCCCACAGCCACCTATGAAAACGCTTAGCAGTCAGGTCAGGGTGTGACTGCATTGGCATAGAGTTGTGGGTAGAAATGTATTAAGGTTTGCCTCCAATAATGGAAATATATCTTGAATATACATTCAGAAACACCATCTTAAGGAAGGATGGGACAATTCACTAAGATCTAGATTATACATTCACCAAAACTACCTTATGGAAGGACAGGGCAATCTGCTGAGAAATACAGGGTGTTCCAAAATGACGTGGACAACTTTGGTTGTTGTAATATTTTGTACCAGAAATAAGACAACAATAGCCTTTGGTTTATATGATACAGAAACTCACAAAGTTTTCTTTATGTTCAGGTCTGATGGTTTAATGTAAAAGAAAATGGCAACTCCACAGGAGAAAGCTCAGTATGTCGAATGGTTCATCGAACCGAGATCCGACCGGCAAGATTAGCATAATTTCCGTACAATGTATGGAAGGAATCCGTCATCGCGGATTGGTATCAGAGTGGTTCAAGAGGTTGAAGGAGACTGGAAGTTGTCAGAAAGAGAAAAATATCGGTCATCCAAGCAGAAGTGCAGCAGATGTTGAACGAGTGCGTGAATCATTTCAACAAAGTCCCAGAAAATCAATTTGATGCGCTTCCAGAGAACTGGGACAACCAAACACCACTGTACACAGGATTTTGCATAAACGACTGAAGTTTTATGCCTATAAGGTGCAGATTCTGCAGGAACTCAAACCAAATGACGGACCCAAACGCAAGCCGTTTGCCTTGGAAATGCTCAGTCTCATAGAGGATGACAAAGTTACCTGAAAAAGGTCATGTTCATAGACAAAGTTTGCTTTCATGCATCGGGGAAGGTCAACTGGCACAATGTGAGGATCTGGGGCTCTGAACACCCCCATGTGGTCATTGAACACATATGCGACAGTACAAAGGTCAATGTGTGGTGTGGCCTTCTCCATGACTGCTTGATGGGGTCGTTTTTCTTTGCAGAGGATACAGTGACCAACAATTTACATGAACATGTTGGAAGAATTCGCCTTCCCACAGATTGAAGACTGCAACTCGAAATCGTTTTCAACAGGACGACGCTCCCCCTCATTGGGCCTGTAGTTTGAGCTGTCTTGAATGAAAAAATTCCAGGTTGCTGGATTTGCTGAGACAGAGCAACTGCCTGGCCCCCACATTCATGAGACGTAGAGATTTTTTAAACTCACCTGTACTGTAGTCAGTTGAGCTTATGTGATTGACCGACTCACTCACTCACCTACGAACAGTGCTCAGTCAGTGAGTCCGTAAACACTTTCAGTCATTATCGCTTGAACCAAACACACAATTTTGATGAAACTTGGCCACAAGCTTCATATGTAATGCCGAATGAAGGTGTATTGACCGCATCAAAATAGGTGATTATCGGGGTCTTCGGGGGGGGGGAGGTTGACCCCCCCTCCCAGATAGGTATTTTCTCTCTTCTCCAAAACTACACACACGATTTTGATGAAACTTGATCACAACCTTCATCACCAGTGATGGAGCAAAGTATATCGACCACATCAAATCTGCACTCATTAAAGGGGTCTTTGGGGAGGGGGGGGTTTGACTCCCCCCCAATAGTTATTTGTTTTCTTCAAAGAAACTACACGCAATTCTGATGAAACTTGACCACAACCTTCATCATCCGTGATGTACCAATGTTTGTTTATTTACACCATTAAAAAAAAGTCGGGTTCTAAGGTGGTATACAGGGGTTGCCCCCAAATAGGTATTTGCTTTCTTCTCAGAAACTACACGCACAATTTCGATGAAACTTGACCACAACCATCAATACCCGTGATGTACCAAAGTTTGATCACGGCATTAAATGGATCGGGGTCTGAGGGGGTATATGCTGTGGGGGAGGGGGGTGCCCCTGCTGTGGAATTTTCTGATTTGTTCGATTAACTGACCTGGTGTGAATCCTGTTACTCAATTTGTAAGAAACAATTATAATTCACTGTCCACAATGAAAAGTACATTTGATCAGAGAACATTTATTTATTGGTACCACGGAGTCCAAAGCACTGAGATGTAAACATCCCAATGATTTGCACTAAGCTAAGCTTACATTTTCTGACATTTATGTGCTTTCGTCAGAGTGGGGAGGGCTGGGAGATTCAAAGGGAGAGAGAGAACATGGTGACTTTCAGCTGGCCTTGGTGAGAATCAGACAAAATACTAAAAAGCAGACAACCAAAAGGAGTACAGGATAAGACAGTAGGTTATAGGTCTTACAAAGAAATTAATATAAGGAATTGTGTATATAAAAGGCAGTGAGTACATGGGTCTGATAAGCATTAGGCAAAATAACTCAAACTGCAATATGTGTCCACCGGGTGAAAGAGAATGACATAATCATGGCAAAAGTTGCAGTGCCATCAACCAGGCCACCCTGTAGCACAGCAAGACATTCCCCCCCCCCCCCCCATCAAAACCCAGACAAAAGGGAAACACAATTGACAGCCAATTCGACTACAGCATAAAAAAAATTAAATTTATAAAGCACCAGCAACAATTATAATTGAGAGTACATGAATATAATTATTTTTTTCTTTCACACCCCCTCCAAAATATATATTTGCTTTCTTCTCTGAAACTACATACACAAGTTTGATGTAACTTCACCACAACCTTCAACATGCATGTTGTCCCAAAATGTATCGAGCGCATCAAAATCTGCCCTCATTAAAGGGGTCTATGGGGTGGGGTTTGACCCCCTAAAATATGTATTTGCTCTCTTCTCTGAAAATACACACAATTTTGAAATTTAACCACAACATTCTTTTCATCCCTGGTGTATCAAAGTTTATCGGCCGCATCAAAATCTGCACTCATTAAGGGGGTCTACGGGGCACGGTTTGACCCCCTAAAATAGGTATTTGCTCTCTTCTCCGAAACTACACACACAATTTTGACGAAACTTGACCACAACCTTCTTGCCCGAGCTGGACCAAAGTTTGTTCACAGCATTAAAAATAAATCGGGGTGTATGGAGGGGGGGGGGGTGGTCTGAGGAGGTGTTTTGTGACTTGACTTGCTCCTGATCAGTGACTTGCTCCTGATCCAGGTGAGCTTCAGGTCCCGTGGTGCTTTTTTCCCCTTATAAACAGCTGCCAATCATTGTTTGACGGGTGGAAAAGATTTCGCTCGGTAATTTAGAAAACACGTTAATACAGCAAACGACTCAGAAATCGGGTGTTATGAAATGTATATTGCTTTGAAACTCACAAAGAGAAACCACGTAACCTTTATAAAGCACACCCAATTCATGTAAGATAACCAATTGCTTCAGAAACAGCCGCGAGAACAAAGGAAAATGTGATAGTTCGTAAGTTTTTTTAAGTGAAAACCTCCACCCTGTTGGCACACACGATGGGCCTGGGTGTGAGTTTTTGATATGCACCCACAAATCCTTTTCACCACACACACGTAACTAAAGGCCCGGTCACACCTTGACGTTTTAGCCAGCGATGGCAACGTGTTAAAATTTATGTAAAACGCTGGCTTACGTTGAACTTTTGATGTTTTTTTTTAAAGATTCGGACGTATTCATAGCGACTTGGTCTTATGTATAACGCATTGGTAACTACACAAAACGTTTCGTTGTGTTATAGATAACTTATACCAACGAATGCTGAACCTGTTGTCGGCCTACACAACCGATGCCCAACAATAGTCTAACTCAGGCATAGCGCGTTGCACGCATCGCCGACGATGTCGTGGCGTAGCCTATGAAAAGGCTGACGCACAACGATTCAAATCATAACTGCCGTAGAAATGGAAGGGTCAAAATCGCGGTCACACCTTGGCGATCTTGCCAGCGTATGCCGACGTAACAAAAAGTGTCTAAAACGTTGGGGCACGTCGAATACGGTATGGGTAAGTTTGGTATGCGCGAGTAGAACGCTAAATACGCTATCATACGTCGTAGTAAGTAGAGTACGTCAAGAATTTTTGAACATGTTCAAAATTTTACGACGTACTCGGCGTATGACACACGTTCGCATGCGATGAGGATAAGTTTTACACACGATATGTGGACGCTTACACACGTCCACAAACGCTACTTATAAGCTACTCATAAGTCGAAACACGTCGCGGTAATGTCTTTTTTACGCGAAACTTATTTCTAACTTATGCTTGACGTGCTTTGAACCAATTCTTTACGTAGCCCCAACACACATTGACGTATGTAGACGTATTCCAATGACGTCATCCGGTCGACAAAAAAAATAAATGAACGTGTTTCTAGGTTACAACTGCCATATAAAGACGTGTTCCCAGCGGTTTTGGGAATTGGTATATAAAAATGGTGTTCATAAAAGGGGAACCCAACAGTGTTTTTGAGTTCTTTTTGAGTCGATGTCCATGTCAGCAGTAACAGTATCAGTATCACTATTAGTATTAGTAGTAGTTTGTTCATGTTGGCAGTAGTAGGTGGGTGTGAGGGGGAGGGTTTGGGTTATGATGGATCGTCCTTGCGTCCGCGTGTCCACGGGTAGGTTCATAGGCTGCCACTCAACGATTTAAATGGCTGCATCTCCACTATTGAAAGTAGACGCTTGCGCTCAACAATTGGATTTTTTTTACACTCAACGACTTTTAAACGGTACCACTCAGCTAGTTTCATTGTTTACAATGAAAGATTTAAATTGCTGTCACTCGCCTTGGTTTTTTTTTTTTTTTTTTTTTTTTGACGCTGGGGTTTGGAAATTTGAAACGTTTCTTCTGAACGTGTTAAAACGCTCAAACTCGACTATTTTAAATAGACGCTGCCGATGGACAATTGGAATCATAGCCAAGCTAGACATCGAAGTGTGAACATCCTCGTCATGCCGAAGAAAAGTTTGAAGAATGCTGCAAATAAGTGTCCTGGCCGTGGCCGTGGACGCTGACGCAAGGACGATCCATTATACCGACGTCTTTCAGCCTATGAGTAACTTAAAAGTAACGTCTGTCAATGTGTGGCAACGATCGCGTAACGTGCCAACAACACGTTAATCATAGGTTAGAAATAAGTTTCGGGTACGCTAAACATTACCTCGGCGTCTCAACTTATGATTAACTTACAAGTAGCATGTGTTGACGTCTGTCAATGATCGCAGACCGTGCCTACAACTTGTGGCCAGCGTAGCGGAACGTGTGAGTCATACGCCGGCATACGTCGTGAAATTTCAAGCATGAAAAAATTTGAGGACAACCGAAAAGTACAACGTTTAAAGCCAACGTACAACGACGTATGGCAACGTACTACGACGTATGCCAGCGTGCTCTCAATGTTATCAAAACTTACCCATAACGTATTCAACGTGTGCCAGCGTTTTAGAAAAAAAATTCAAAAATCGGCATACGTTGGCTAAAACGTCAAGGTGTGACCGGGCCTTAAGCACCCAGGCATGTGCACTCACACCCATGAAGAGCCCCATTTACAAATCCACATATTTATACCATGTTCATGTGTGCTGTTTTCGTACCTCTTCGTACTTATAGCAAACTGACCTCCGGATTGGGGGACAAACTATGTGCGTAATACTGCTATCGACTCGGAGCAAGCACTCCATTGAAACAGTGATGAGGAATGGCTGGCTTCGCATGCTATTTGCATTCACCGATTGGTCATAATATGAACAACATGCACCCGGAGGTGCCCGGAATGTCGAGCAATGTCCAAATTGGACAAATTAACCTTTTTAAAAATTTTTTTGTAGCAGTCGGAACTTTACATTTTGAAATTTGGCTCATATTAAGAGATTTTCGAGGTTATGGCATGTGTGGAAAGTAAATAAAACCACAAACGCTGGTGTCTCCGGGCATTCATAAACATTGCAATGTATCCAGCAATTTGTAGGTATAATGATCAGATATTCGATATGTGAGGAAAGTTTTTTTTTTTTTTTTTTTTTTTTTTTTTAAACAAACGCTTTATCAGGTTAGTCCAGGAGATGTATAATAATGAACAGGATCAAGTCCATTGGAATCTTTTTTTACAACAAACTTCTCTAATTGTCTCAAACACACCAGCTAGTAATAAAACATCAGTTATTAAATAAAGGTCATGATATTCACCCATATTCTCTCTCTCAAGCTCTTTCCATACTTGTTTCACTCTTTCATATTCTTCACCCATAATATGACATCTTCCTAACTTGTCATAAAAAATACTTTTAGGAGGAAGTCTTGTTTCTTTAAATCTTTCAAAGGAATCCATATAATCATATGGGTAAATGCCCCTTTTTAGATAGAAGAGAAATGTCTTTACGCAAGTCGGCTTCAGTCCTAAATTGGCGAGAAAGTATAGGAAAAGAGGAGATGTTTGACACCAAAGAACTTCGAGGGCTTGCCAAATATTTATCAGAGTCAAGAAATCTAATATTTGTATTTGCACCCATTTCATGAGTATAAATCTGTTTTGTAAATGAGATGTAATTTTAATCTGTATGAGGAATTGCTGTTATCTTCCCAGGAGTATAAAAATATATGAATGAATGAATGTTTGTTTGTTTGTTTTTTTCCCCCATTTGGGAAATATGATAAAATTTAACAACCATAAAAATCTTCCAAATTAATTAAGATGTTTAATCGTTGGTTCAAGCGGATGTGGAAAAACCTGCTTGCTTTTAAAGATGTTCCTTACTCACAACTTTTTAGATTTTGATAATTTAACAATTTTCACAAAGTCAAGTTTTCAACGTGAGTATCAACTACTCTCACAATATTTTAATGCAGGTCTTCAAAAAGAAGACTTAATTGGATAATTTAATTTTCAAAACAAACTAAATGATTATAACATTTGAAGATATACTACAACTATTTTGTGATACACAAAAATGGAAAAAGAAATCAAAACCTACAACTTATATTTGTAGTGATAATACAGATGATATACTTTCACCCCAAGATTTAGATAAATCAAATAATAATCGTGTCATCTTTGATTATTGTGTTAATGAGAGAAACCAAACGGTTATGGATAGCTACTACTCAAGAGGGAGACATTCTTCTTGTAATTGTATTTATCTTCGTCAATCTTACTTTCAACTCTCTCATCGCTCGATAAGAAATAATGCTCATACTTTTATTTTGTTAAAGTTAAATTCAATTGAGATAGATAATTTTTGGAGAGACAATTGTTCTACATTGTCGTAAAAAGAATTTGAGGAGTATGCGAAGCACATTACTGGAAAATATAAGTACATTGTTGTGAAACAAGATGAGATACTGAGGGATAATATTTTATTTTATGAACAATGAAAAACATAAATGATAGTTATTATTAATCTTGTGGGTAAATCTGCTTCTGGGAAAAACTTTCATAAATCTAATTTCTTGAATGGTGACAATGAAAAGATTACATGTTTTTTTTTGAAAAATACCCTGTGATACGTATTGTATCTGCAACAACTAGAGTAATGCGATCAGGAGAAGTAGAAAGTGAAGATTATTACTATATTTCAACAGAAGAACATATGCGATTGAGGAACGAAGGTCAAATATTTGAGGTCTGTTTGGACAACAAAATATTGACATTGTAAGAGTGAGTTAAAGAAACTAAAATCTGGGGGTTTGTGGCTATTATAAACTAATCCAGAAGAAATGAGAAATTATTAAACATCTGATTGGTAATGGAGTAAAGATTTTATCATTCGGTTTTGATGTTGATGAAGAAACTCAACGCAAACGTATGAAAAGTAGAGATGCAAACATTAGTGAAGAAGAAATTACATCTCAGATTAATGCTCATAAATAATTTGATGAAATATTTATAGAAAACGATTTATTTGAACACATCTACTTTAATGAGGAAGAAAAGGAAAATTTCCCTTATTGACCTTTACAATTCAGTAAATGATATTTTCCAATAAATAAATGGACGCGAAAGAATGAGCAAGAAGATTTAAAGAACATCAAGAGTTGGTTTAAAAAGTTATAAAACAACAGGAAGACAGAAAGAAGAAAAGCAAACAGAAACTAATGGGTGAAGAAGCATTTGAAAGAAAACAGATTTTTTTTTTTAACCACTTTTAAAAACTTCCCAACAAAAAATGATAACTGTTTCTACATATATAGTACAGCTGATAATCTCTCATATCATAAGAATTGTGCAAATTATGACTAATGCATGAAATTTTTACCAGTGTTAGTACATGCCATAAGCTTCATTTTCAGATCGGGAGGTAAGGCAGATTTAACCTCTGAGGACCGTGAGAGGTCAATGACCTCAAAGTATCAAAATATTGATGTTTGGCCTCATTCGTTTATGGTACACATGTTTATGATGTACAAACCATGCATTTGTGTTCCAATAGAAGTGTCTACATATTCCACACAGTGTTGGTAGTTATTTACAGATGTCTAGCTTTGACCTACTGGTCCTTGACACAAGAGACATCATGGACACCCCAGTGGCAGAAACTGTGAGGAAGATTGAGTCCCTTGGTGAGGAGCAGTACACAAAGTTTGTTGAAGAAACACAGGAACTATGCAAGAAGCCAGTTACAGAAACACTGCCCAAGAACAAGTTGCCACTCTTCAGTCGGCCACAGACCAAGACGCAGTCAAAGCAGCAGATCCAACTCGCCACAGTGAAGAGTGACTGTCGTCTCTAGTCGAGGATGTATATTGCCTGCCAATCACGTGATGGCGATCTGGACCAGTTCTTCTGCCACGAGAACCAGGCAGCCCCACCAGCATTATCAACAGGAGGAAAACTGCGCCTTGGAGTCAAAGCAGTTCTACTACACTGCCTGAAATCAGACCAACCCGAAACCACAAGCGCACCTGGAGTTGATGCCACAATCTTTGATGGAGCAGCTATTGTTCAAATGCTCAATCCTGTAACGGCAAAGAACTTTGAAGAGTATGTGAACACAGTCTTTGCACATTACATCTCCACTCAACTCGAAAAGGTCAACAGACTCGACCTCATCTGGGATGTATATCTACCTGACAGCCTGAAAGGCACGACCAGACAGAAGAGGGGCAAGGACGTCAGGAAGAGAGTGGCCCCCTCTACCATCATGCCTAAGAACTGGAAGGACTTCCTTCGTGTGGATCAAAACAAGACTGAGCTCTTTGGTTTCCTGTCACGAGAGGCCATTCATCTTCCAATAGCAGATGGCAAGGAAATGTATGCAACGTATGGAACTGAGGTCCTGTGCTCTCCTGCCGAGTCCGACTTGACCAGCCTTGCCCCATGTTCACACGAGGAGGCGGACACTCGCCTGCTTCTACATGTGGCAGATGCTGTGCAGAAGGGGATCAGGAAGGTAGCCATATGCACTGTGGATACTGATGTTGTGGTACTGGCTGTGGCTTCATTCAACAACATCAATCCTGACGAGCTGTGGATAGCTCTTGGTACTGGATCCAACTTCCGGTACATAGCTGTTCACCAACTGACTGCCGCCATGAACCCAAGACAATGTGCTACTCTCCCCATCTTCCATGCCCTCACAGGGTGTGACACTGTGTCTTCTTTCGCTGGCAGAGGGAAGAAGACTGCCTGGGAGATTTGGAAAGTGTTCCCACAGGTGACTGATGCCTTTGAAGAACTCTTACGCATGCCAAGTGATGTCAGTGAGGAGTCAATGTCACTGCTGGAGCGCTTCGTTGTGCTGATGTATGACCGCACCAGTGACACCATGAAAGTGAACGATGCTAGGAAACAGCTCTTCGCACACAAGTCTAGGGCTCCAGAAAACATTCCCCCAATGCAGGCAGCACTCCAGCAGCACATCAAGCGTGCATCTCTCCAGGGCAACTGCTGGAACCAAACTCTGGTCCTGAATCCAGAGTTACCAATCCCATCTGACTGGGGCCGGACAAAAGAGGCCTCTGGGTAGCAGCCTCTTTGGACGACACTGCCAGAGACATCAAAATCTTGCCATGAACTGATCCACTGCAGCTGCGAGAAGGGATGTACCAGCCGCTGCAACTGCACCAAGGCTGCACTCAAGTGCACTGCATTATGTGCATGTTCGGGAGACTGTTAGGTGCAATCAGACACTTTTATATTTATGCGTCTATATGGATAATGTGTGTGTATTACATGTACCGTTATGTACTATACATGTGTCTGAGGTAATTGACCTCACTGTACTTTAAGCTTATAGACCCTTTCAGTGCACATTGAAAATTAAGGTTGCACAGATGATCTTACAATGATTTCATGCAAGCTGTTCTGGACACCACAACAACCTAAATGTGTATTTCAATAAATTTGTTTTCTGAAGTCACTGACCTCATTTAATGCACTTGTTCAGTCATGGTTGCACCCTGTGATTATGTATAAAGGCTCTCCAGAAGATAAAAGGGACCAACACATGGCAACATACCTTTTTAATGATTCCCAAAACAGACAAACTGCAACAGAATTGTGAAAAATGACAATTTCAATGTAATTGAGGTCATTGACCTCTCACTATCCTCAGAGGTCAAATCTGACTTGCCTCCCGATCTGAAAATGAAGCTTATGGTATGTACTATCACTGGTAAAAATTTCATGCTTTAGTCTTAATTTGCACAATTGTTATGATTATCTGCTGCACTAATAGTTCCTGCAATAGAATACATTTCTAAAAAACTTAAAATGATAAAAATTTTTAGTAAAATTATGGAGTAAGAACTAGAAGATATCGGGGAGAATGAGAATATGATGATGGATTATTTCAACAACTGCAAGACAAAAATCAACCCCCTAATTATGTTGTGAATGCTCTCCAAAACAATGAATATTTAACAGATTCAAAAACCATAATAGGTCTCATTCCAACAGAACAACCAGCAATATTCTATCTTGTTAAAGAAATGGTATTGATATATAATGATGAATTGAGGTTCTTGAGTTCCACTCAACCACCTGTTAAATTAACCCCCAGATTAATGTTTCTTCTTGTGAGCCTGGTGTTGGCGCAGTGGTTAGGGCAGCGGCTTGGGATCCAAAAGGTCCTGAGTTCAAGCCCCATTGGGCCACTGAATTAATACACCAGGGGGTTGACTCAGCCTGTCATCCTTCCGAGGTCGGCGAAATGAGTTCCAGTGTATACTGGGCCGGTGTATGCCCCGGTTAAAATAGGTGTACCAGATCCCTGTGTCGTAAGAGGCGACCAGGGTTGCGTCAGGAAGGGCATCCGGCATAAAACATGTGCCAAATCACTATGCGGATCATACGGATGATCCGCTGTGGCGACCCCGAAAGGGAGCAGCCGAAAGAAGAAGAAGAAGATTAATGTTTCTTCTTGTAAAAGATGGATATTACATTTTAACCAAGAGTTGTGTTTCACATTATTTCAATGAGCCATTTAATATGAAAAATGAGGATGATAGAGCATATATTGCTTTACTAAACTCACTTGATTATGGGGTTAGTGTTGCTGGGAGAAGAAAGAACAATAGAAATGAGAAACATAATTGAGGCTTCAAGTAGGCTTGGTTCAGGTGTTGGTTTTCTTCGAAATGACCCATCGCAATTCATAGATTGTTTTTGTTGTTTGATAGTAAGAAGGCTGGAAATAATTGTCTTCATGAAGTATCAGCCATTTTAGACCAGTTAATGAAATTGAAAATGATTAATAAATATCAATACAATGATATTTTATCCCATATTAAATATGATGAGAAGCACAATCCTCAGTTTTATTTTCACGAGTGATCACATGGCTTCATTCACTACAACTTGACCTACCAAAATAATATGAGGCTTCTTTATTGTCGATGGAAACTTATAATACCTTGTTTAATATCACTGAGAAAATTTACAAATTTCGTTATAATCAGGAAGCAGTTACAAAACTATAACAGTTTCACCTGGAGCATACGAGGTATCTCAAATATCTTCCGAAATTGGTCGCCTTATGAAAGAAAAAATGATGAATCAAAAACACCTTTCAAAATCAACGATTAAACTTAAAAATAACTACAAGGTTGATTTCGCAATTGCTAATTCATTTAGAGAGGTATTGGGTTTCTTCTCAAAAAAGATTGAAACTAATGGAACATTTTATCGTAATAATGTCATTCAAATATCCTCAGGTATAGATTCAGTGTTAATTCACTGTGAATTAATGAATGGTAATTATAATGATGGAACAAGAACAAATACAATATTTTCATTCAGCGCGTACTCAACCCCAATTGGTTATAAATTCAGTGTGGAACCGAAAAATCTGGTTTATCTGCCCGTGTCAGGAAATACATTCACACAGTAATTTTTGGGATAACCGACCAAGATTAGCGCATGATTTATTTTAATGGAGAAATTGTATCCATCACAATTCACGACGTGAAGTTTTCCAATAAATAAATACGATGGTTATTGTGAGGAAACACGAGTTGGGAAAATGTAAAATCATTACAGGGGATGGTATGTTTCTTTCCCCACACGACAAGGGTGAAGGTATGTATCTTGATGAAGGATACTATAAACCTAAGAGAGAACGGGGTGTGGAACATCAATTTAGAAAAAAAGGAGATAGGATAATTGATACTCTCATGGGTATAGGTTCAACTCTTCTTAAACATAAAGACCTAATTGGTTCAACTGCTTCTGCTGTGGGAAATGTAGCAGGTGCTATAAAGAGTACAAAAGATGCCCAAAAGGAATCCTATAAATTGCAAGCAATAAAATAAATTATGAAAGGCAAACTCAGTTGTCTCCCCAAGAAAGACAGAAAATAATTCAAATACTTGGGTCAGGGTTTTAAAAGTTTTAACATCTTTTTTTCCCAAAATAAATACATGCATGGAAGCAATTGATAGTATCTATGATTTGGATGATACCATTCTTATCTCAAACTCTACTAAAAAAGGGAAGACTACTTCAAGGTAAATGCTATAACAGGAACAGACTGGAATACAAATGGAACAAAAAGTTTTGAAATAAATAATCAACAAACTTATTCCCTAAGGCTGGGAAGAACACAAACGCTACACTCGTAAATGATTTCTTCTGGAAAATGTTTGATAGTGTTCGTTTGTATATTGGAACAAAAGAAGTTTAAGTGGTTGATTATGTCTCAGCCCCCTTACCCATTCTTTCACTATCATTTATTTGACATTTTCAGTGTTTGAAGCAGGACTTTCCTTAGTTTTAATAGTTTATGTAGCACGTACACACCACAATGATCTAATATCATCCCTTACTCTCCTAAAATGCTACAAATTAATATGGTGTAAATTTCATCATTTCAGATGTAGCACTCAAAGGTTTTATTCCTCATATGGCAATGGGAACAAGCACAGACCCTGGTTATAGTCAAAGAAAGGCAATGTAAAATGATGATACAAAAACAGGTAATAGTTTTAACGTGACAGTTCCTCTTAAAGGTGTATTTTAATCTTGTGATTATGATAAAGTTCCATGTGGACTCAAAATTATATTTCAACGACAAAGGAATGATAATGAAAATAGATTGCTTTTTGGTGTTGGTAATGCTTTTGGTGCTCAGAATATATTTGTTGTTGATGAAATGAGTTGGTATATTCGTGAATATACTCCTAATCTTAAAACATAAGAGATGTTGAATCGAAGACTGAACTCAAAGAAACCACTAAATGTATCATACCTTAAAAGAAGATGTAAACACGTTAAACTGAGCCAAATCACTTGCATGTGGAATTTGGGTGTTCTGGAAGGAAAGCCACGATACCTATGGCTCATTTTAAAGAAACCAGATGGAGATACTGCTACTGATAAGAATAATGCATTGAGTGATAATGCCAAGGTGAAACAACTTTTGGTTTCTCTGAATAGAACATTTTATCCACGAGATAGATTGGAAATTTATTGGGATAAAAATGATTATGCCGAAGCATACAAGTCTTATCAAAAGTTGTGTAAAAGCAATGGCAATAAAGAGCCCATTTTGGATATGGTTGCATTTAATTGCCTCTATACAATCTAAGTGATTGGCCTGAGTGCTCAAAATTAAACTATAAAGTCTAATAGAGTGGATACTTCACAAATCATTGAAAGAGGAGAGGGTAAAGAAATTGATATATATATATATATATATATATATATATATATATATATATATATATATATATATATATATATATATATATATATATATATATATATATATATTGTTTGCTTTTGGAAGAAACAGAATTACAGATCAAAACAGATAATGGTGTTATGATTAGTCTTCCGTAATTTTTTGATAAATAAATGAGTGGTATTGTGCCACCTGGGGTACATGTTAATCAAATCTATCTTAATAAACTATCATCTTGTCTTCAAAATCAAAAGCCTTGTATGATTAACGTTAATACAATTCAGAGAAAAGGAGTAGAGAAGAGGAGATTGGGACCATACTCATTGCGAGCATTGATGCTGCTTCGGCAGTCTCCTTGGCTATTGAGCACAATCCTGGATGGGTCGCCACTCCGACACAGTATACCAGCATGCTGGCCCTCATTTTGCCGACCTCGGAAAGATGGCAGGCCGAGTTAACCCCACCTGGTCATTGATTCAACAACTGAGTGGGATTTGAACTCACAACCCTAGGATCCAAAGCCTACCACCCTAACCATCAAGCCAACACCAGGCATAGAGAAAAGGAGCAGTAAGAATTGATGTTTTGCTCACAAGAGAACAGGTGAAAACCTTTAACGATACTGGCTCCCTTAAAATTAAAATTTCAAAACCAATGTTGAAGAAATATTCAATAAGAGAGACGACTGGAGGATTTCTCCCATTTCTAATTCCTTTATTTGCTGGTTTAAGTGCGGCTGGAGCATTGGCGGGCATTATTTCAGCAGCGGTGAAAACTGCCAACAAAAGAAAGGCTCAAATACAGGCTCAAAAAGAGTTGGTAAGACATAACAAAGAGTTGGAGAAAGAAATTAGTGGAAGTGGTGTAATTGTAGATTTTGCTGAAAAACTTGAAAGCTTTCCTGATAAAGCGAGATTGTTCGTTGGAGATATGCTTTCTTCTGTCACACAAGTTGGTGTAAAATTAACTAAAAGGGGAAATGGATTTTATCTTTCTCATAAATAAATGAGCATTGATGAGTGGTTTAAAGAATTTGGAATAAATACAACATCAAATGTAGAACTTGCCAAATATTGTAACAAAAATTAAATATTAATAATGTTATTTGTATGAGAGATGAGTTTACAAACTTGTCGAAATATACAAAGAATATTATTATGAATTTAGAAGATAATAATGGGAGCTTTCCTCATTGGGTTTGTATTTATTATAATCAGGGTAAATATTATTTTGATACTTATTGTATTCCACCACCTGTGAAAGTCATGAAATTCTTACAGAATGGTGTTTATCAAACATTTCAAGTCCAATAATTAAATTCCAAGTGTTGTGGTCAATTATGTCTATGTGTGTTGTTTCAACTCAACAATAATAAATAAAATTATGGTTATTTTAATCTAATACAAATGACTTGTGTTGGAAATGATGGTTCTACCTTTGATGTATACCAAGAACTGGATTTTGATTTATCAAATTATTACACAAAGGCACAGGCTGAACGACAGAAATATAGTAGAACAAAAAATATTAAGATGAAAAATGCTTATAAATTAATAAATTATCCAAGCCCAACTGATGTATATGACTTGGTGAGGTGAAGTTATTTATCACAATATATATATATCTAAATATGTAAAGTAGTAGTGTATACTTGTTTGTCCTCTTATAACTCGAGAACTACACATCACAGAGCAAACCTAAAGGCATATTCGGAATCAGCATGTTTCAGAGGTACTACAGCACACCTTATTTGTTTAAAAAAAAAAAAAATCGTCAATTTTTTTTTGCTCATTTAAATTTTTCTGCCGCAATTGATGGATTTTCCATGTCGCGACTTTTTTATTCACAACCTGATCAAAATAAGATAAAGACAGACCAGTGAACGTTTACAAAGTTTATGATCAAAATTTGACTTTCTGATTTTAGATGCCCCGAAAAAGGAAGAGCTCCATTGGTCCCAAGGCAGCTGTAGCTGAGCAAAAGCACACTAAGAGACAACAGGAGACTGAAGAGGAGCGATCAGCCAGGCTCAATGAACAGGCTCATGGGCAACAACAATGGTGAGCAAATGAGACTGAGGAAGAGTGTGATGCAAGATTTGAGGCAATGCGTCACCACACTGCAGAAGCACGAGCACTGGTCCGGGCACAAGAGCACAACAATGCAAACAGTGTGGCATTCACGGATGACCCGGCTGACACAACTCATGCAGACATCGGCCGAATGGACCTAGTCTGCACCCACTGCTCTGCTTACAAGTTCAAGGGAGAGACCAAGGGTGTGTGCTGCAGTGATGGCAAGGTTGTCTTTGAGCCCTCTCCTGCCCTTCCTCCCTTGCTGAAGGAACTTCTCTCAGGTGAAGGTCCCCTCAGCAAGCACTTCCTTTACAACATTCAGACGTATAATGGCAGCTTTATGATGACGAGCTTCGGGCACAAGGAAGCTGAAGTCCAGGGCGGGAACCCGAGCTTCCGGATCCAAGGTCAAGTGTTCCACTGCATTGGCAGCTTACTTCCGCCTGAAGAGGGCCAGCCAAAGTTCCTACAGGTCTACTTCCTGGACTCTCACGCCAAGGAGCTGGCCACCAGGAACCACAGTGGCCTCAAACCACACATCCTTGAAATGCTCACAAAGTGGTTTCATGAGAATAACCATCTGGTCCGTGAGCTCAAGCCTGCAAGAGATGTACTTCCAGAAGGAGGCAACTCTGAAGAGCGCCAGTTCATCATCAGAGGGAACAAGCGACCGCAAGGAGATCACAGATGCTGCTACAATGCCCAGTCTGCACCAGAAGTCGACATCCTTATGGGCAATGCACCAACAGAACCCAGAGACATTGTCCTCAGACTTTGCGATGGGGTATCAGTGAGCTGCATGCATCTTATGATGCACTCCAGTGTCCCATAGTGTTCCCATATGGAACAGATGGCTACAGCATCCATGTGTTGGCCAGGACTGCTACTGGACAGGATGGACGAAAACTCACAGAGCTGCAGTACTACAGCTACCACATCATGGTGAGAGAGGGCAACCACATACTGCAGATACGATGACTCTCTCAGCAGTTTTTTGTCGATGTCTACTGCAAGATCGAGGCAGAGCAACTGGGCTTTATCCGCCGGGAGCAAAATAACTTGCTTGCTGATAACTACTACAACCTCCGTGACAGCCTCATGAGCACTGATGACAAACGCTGGTAATGACAAACAAATGTGAAATTTGTTCAAATTAAATGTGATATATAAATGTGATATATATTGTTACGAATTTGTGCCCACCGGCGTGCGAACGACCGCTTTTCACTAATAGTAGCCGCTCGCCCACCGGACGGACAATTCAGTCGTGACCTTCCGGAACAACGCGCAACCCTGTCACGGGTGGGTCTTCAACCCCACCACGGCCTAGCCGTTTTTCTACCCGCGCAAAATAGGGGCAATCGCTGAATATCGATATACCTAAGTACCTGCGTGGGTAGCCTACCGGGAGACCGTACCTCGGCACAGGTCGGCTTGGACACGAACCGCTCAAGCGGTCCGTTCCGTTCTGCAGTGATAACCGAGCGGGTATTATCACCCGACCTCGCCGGATCCGATTCTATTTAACGGGTATTTAAAACCCAACTAATATTCCGAGATGCAATATGGCGTTCCAATGGGGGGAAAAGACACGACGAACGGGTAACATTCACACAAGCACATTTATTATTTTCACACATGCACATATACAGCCATGCAATCAATGCAGGTAATGGGGGAAGGGGCAAGACACGAGCAAGGTAAAAACACTACAACCGTCTTTCAGAAATTATCTAGTCACTTCACAGTTTTTACTTACAGGACACGGCGCCACCAACATTCATTCAAAAGAACGGAAAAGGCCACCCTCAAAGACGAGGGTGCCAGACAGGGTCCGTAGACCTTTATGGCATGGAGCCTGGTTGACCGAATGGACCCCACGAGACCGTTGCAGGTTACCTACACCCTCGTGGTGTGATGGTGGGCGAGCTCTCTCCAGCGCTCTCCTCCCGGGTGCGCAGGCTGCGTGGCAGAGCTGCAAAGCGGCGCCTCCCATCCACGTCCTTCGTGCCTCGACCCAGACCACCGCACATAACACACACGACTTGGCGCGCCCAAGGAGAAGGCACCACCTCGACGACGACGAAACCACCAATGCACACGAAGAAGACCACCAGTGAACCACCACGAAGACGACCACCAACCCGAAGATGACAAAAAGCCCCCAACTGGTGTCCTGCGTGCCCTTATATCCCCCAGTTCCAACGCCTCGCTCCTCCCTGTTTTTCGCTCCGCCCCCCTTCCAGCTCCTGCGGGAAGCTTCGAGAAAGGGGGCATTCCTTATCTCCAGCGCCTCACTTCCACGAACCGACCAATGACGAATGAGCTCCCCGATCGGCGCGCGGGAAAATCCACGCGCCACCGATGGAGAGTTGTGGTTTGGTTTGTGGAGAAGGGGATCGGCAGTTGGTTGTGGCGGGGAAGGTGGTTAAAATGTGGTTGGTCCAAAATAAAGATAGTAAAGAAAAACTGCTATCTCAAAGGATCACAGCCCTGTGACACGAATAATAATTCCCATTAAACAATGGTGGGGAAATCTAACTGAACACAGACTTATCGATCTAACTGAACTACGGACCTTTATGGTGTTCTGCGAATTTCCACAGCCGTAACAATATTAAGCACCACAATTTACCCCTTTCTTATTCCTATTTTTTTCCCTGGGCAACGCTGGGTACTCCAGCTTGTCCTTAAATATAATGGTTGTGTATTCCAAAGAAACAGATGTGTTGATTTTATCCCCAGGTCATACAGAAATCACAGTTCCATTGAAATTAAATTTTATAAAGAAGGGCGTATAGTTTTTTTTTAATGAGAATAGAATATTGGGGATATGATATGAATGATTTTGGGTGTAATTGGTCGTTTAAAATAAACCTTAGAAGACCTGAAATAATTAAATCAGTCTCATAAGGAAGAATATTATCCACTTGGTGCTGATAATGAGATTTGTGGAAGCACATTAGCAAACAACAAATAAAAGAATTTAATAAGGCTAAAATCAACAACAGCCTTGCCATAGTTTATATAATGAAAACACAAAGAACAGGAATTTACATAATAAGTAGGGGAATACAAACTGATTTAACCATAAGGTTGGGAGGTATTTTCTGTCATCATATTAATCTGACATATTTCTGATGCATAAATGACAGCATGAAGGCTTCAAGAAAATGATCATTTCTGTGTCCAAGCATACCTATAGGAAAAGAGTATTCGGTATTTTAATAAATATGTTCTACAACATAAGAATGGGGGGTTTTCAATAAAAGATTGGCTTTATATGCCTGGTGTTGGCTTAATGGTTCGGGTGGTGGGCTTGGAAGTTGGGATGCTGGGGTCCTGAGTTCAAATCCCGCTCAGCTGTTGAAGTAATATCAGGTAGGGTTAACTCGGCCTGCCATCCTGCCGAGGTCAGCAAAATGAGTGCCAGCATGCTGGTATACTGTGCCGGAGTGGCGACCCTTCCAGGATTGTGCCCAATAGCCATGGAGACTGCTTTGGCAGCACCAACGCTCTGCACAGAGTATGGTCCCAATGGATGGATGGATTGGCTTTTTACTGATGTTACTAAAACCAACAAGTTTGGATTCAACTAAAATGTGAAATAATGAAAAGGTTTTAAAGTTGATGAAATATATATAGTTCTTTTAGGAATTCAGAAGAAATTTTATTTGTTTCCTGTTTAATTTTTTTTTATTTTGGACACAGGAATACGAGAAATGCAGACGAATATATGTATGATATTCTATGGGGTGAAAGTGGTCCAAGGGTAGTAAAGGATTAGGAAGGAATTGAAGAAAATGAGGAGATAGACACAGAATGTAAAAATATGGAAAAATATGGAATAAAAATATGGTTATACAAAAAGGGATATGTTCAGTGTGTGGCTCTAAAAGAGTAAAATCATCTCCAAACAAAAACTTGGGGGAGATACACAAAAGTTGTTATCGGGGAATAAATTTATAACAACTGAAATACCAGGGGAATTACATCTTCCAGGGTATTCTTTCTGTGGTCTGGGAACAAACTTGGAGAAAAGATTAGATGATGCTAACAATCCTAAACCTTGGTCGAAACCTCAAAATAGGGTTGATGAAGTGTGTATGAAGCACGATATTGATTATGGAAATAGCACGATGTTGGAAGAAAAACACGAAGCGGATCGATAAATGTTGTATAATTTGTCTGATACAAAATCTAACCTTGAGAGAAAAAGTTGATATCGTTCGTCGTGAAGAAGATGTTGAGTGCTAAATTGAGACTTGGACTTGGTTATCAAAAAAGCTATTAAGCTCCGATAATGTCATTAATATTGAAGAACAATTTGCTGATTAATTATACAAAGCAATAATCACAAAGTTTAAAAGAGGGAAGGTTTATTCCAAAGAAGTTGATTATATCTGGTCCGCTGACATGATTGAACTCAATAATAAGAGGTACAAGTATGCTTTAACTGTTATTGATTTGAGGAGTAGATATGCATGGGTTGTCCCTTTGAAAAACAAGAGGTGATACCCTTTTGTTAGCCTTCCAACAGATATTGAATAAAAGCAAGTGAAAACCTAAAAAATAGTGGAGTGATGAGGGAACAGAGTTCGACAACAAAACATTTATGAATTTTCTTCAAGATAACGGTACAACATTATACAGCACCTTTAATGAAGGAAAAGCGGTTGTTCTTGAGCATTTCAATTGCACTTCAAAAGAGAGACTATATAAAAAATTCACTGAACTCGGTTCTCAACAATGGTTATCTTTATTTGAGGACATTGTAGATAATTACAACATGACGATCCATTCCTCAACAAAATCAAAGGCATCAGAAACATTTTCAAAATTCCAATATGAAAGTGAGATTAATCTGAGAAATCCAAAATTTACGATTGTTGATGTCATAAGAATATATCGGTGGAAATCACACTTCAGAAAGGTTATACTAAGCGATGGACAAATGAACTTTTTAAAATCATTGATGTACTGAATACAGTTCCTTGGACGTATAAATTATATGATTTAAATGAAGAGATTTTCGGTTCATTTTATTCACAAGAATTACAAAAGGCAAAGATGATAAATAAATAAATTCACCCCACCCTCACAATTCACATCCATACATCACATCCACATCCATACACCACATCCACATCCATACACCACATCCACATCCACGCACCACATCCGCATCCACGCACCACATCCGCATCCATACACCACAACCACATCCACATCCATACACCACATCCACACTCCCTCATACAATGATTAGTTTATTAGTTTCCCACACACAACGCGTTTATTGAATTAAAAATTCACTCCGACCCCTTCTTTGTCTCCACCCACACAAGCCACACCCACACAAGCACACCCACATACCCCATCATCCCTTCCCTTGTGAGCCCCCACCCTTGACTCACCCCCTCCCCCATCCCACCCTCCACCCTACCCCACGCACGCACGGGGAGGGGCAGAAGAGCGTGGGATGAGGGAGAGGGTTGGTCATCGGTGAGGACACACTTCCCTTTTCTTTTCCCTTTATTCTCTTCTTGTAATTTAACATTAAATAATTATAAACCAAACAGATATAATTTATACTTAAAACATACAATGTATTACACATTAAAAAATTTCAACAGATTGTATTATACTGTTGCGGATCCGGGGTGGCGGGATTCTCACCCGGTCCTAGGCGCCACCCTCACCACCGCCGTCTTTGGGGTTTATAACGCTAGCCGGCTCAGCACAGGCCTCGGGTCACGCGCCTTCAATCGCGATACCAACGTAATCCTTGTACCTTGCCAGTTGGGGAACTAGAACCCCTGGTTACAGACTGGTTGTGTCAGATGCCGAGCATTTTCTGCCAGTCTGTAACAATTTTGGTTTTATATGCCAATCGAATGGATCGTTCCTCGACGCGACACAAATTAATCCATAGCGGCAACTTCATACGAATTAACCAGATTTATTGGGGAACATCAGGGATCACAACACAAGCAAAATTCACGACAATGTTTTTATTAACAAACCTCAACCCGTTCTTAATGAGGGAACCACGGTCTACAGGTTTCGAGGGGATCGCTACCGAAATATGCCTTGTACAACACGTGCAGACAAAGACAAATGGACAAACAGCATGCATGCAAGACAAGACAGAGTACTTGGTGATGTCTCATGGACGAGAGGACAGTGTCAAAACCACAAATGTCGCTCGCAACAGGCGGATGTCCACGGATTCAAACTCCCGCTCGAACGTGCCGCGTGGCAAAATGGAGCTCGTCCTCCCATTGCCCCTTTCGCACCGCACGCGGTCTCCGCGCGCTCTGACCCCGCGTAAGGTCGACGATAGGCCTCAGCCGATCTCTCTCCAGAGTTCAGCATACAAATCCAGGCCTGGCCCATTCACAAGACAAGGACCAAATCGAGGTCCGAGCTCCACAGGCGGATCGACAACATGTCGAGCTGTTGGTGTGAGCAGGGACCGTCAGAGGCGCCGCGTCTCCTCTACTGCCTTCCCGCCTCGATGCCGGCTGCCATCTGGTGCGAAGTGTGCGAGTGTTAAGGAGTGCGTGTTAAGTGTGTGTTTGTGTGTGTGTTAAGGAGTGTGAAAACCTCTCACGGCAGAACCCTCGACGTGCAGGTTGGTTCAGCGTCTCTCCCGGCAGATCCAACACTGTGCCTCCTTGTTCGCTCGCTTTGAAGCGACTCCGAGCACGCCTCGAGAACCCGACTGTTCTTCACACACAGCACTCTTTCTCTCCTTCGTTTCTCTGTTGCCTTCCCTGCCTTTCTTTCGGCTTGTTCCTCACGAAAAACAGACACAACTGTCCCGTTCACAGCCGATCGGCGCCACTACGGCGCTCACCATTTCACCATAGTTTCTTTTCATTCGCTCCTTCGACACACACACCCGCCTCTCTCGGCGAAAATCGACAAACTCCGCCCCTTCACGTCACTTCCTCCCCTTCGCTCCACCTCCTCCCATTGGCCACACCCTGCCAGCCAACTGGGAGGGGCCTATCCCGGGATGGGGTAGGAATACGAGGGAGTTCTTGTTTCACCACCACTGTACGAACATAAAACAGCCTTTTACACTTCCCGACACACACATATAACGTCTACTTTACCAAACAACCTAGCTATACATGCATTTAATGGGGGATCTGCGCTAATCCTATATTTAGTGGTCCCATAAGGGCCATTTCCGTAACAATACAATGTTTGTTTAAGAGAGTGAGCATTCTTGAATCATCTGAGTGCTTCTTTTCTGTTGACACACACACACACACACACACACACACATATTCATATTATGTAACACACCTATGAATACCTAAGGAGTATATCGTATTATCAATAAATAAATAAATCCTAACTCTCATATATTAGTTTCAGTCGGAGAGATAAATAATTAATTACCTGGGGTCGTCTCTGATGACTGTTTGGAACAAGAGACAACATATCTGCAATATCTTCATGACTGACACTGTGAAAACAGCAAACACAGGGTTCAAGAGAATAAACAGTGTGTTTTAGAAAACAGGCTGTCTCATTTTACATCATTATATTTTATGATATATAATACCTTTCACATCTTCCAAGAATATTGAAACATTGGGTAAATTCTGTGATGTCCATCTTGAAGGGAGGTTATTAATACATATTGTTGCGGGCCGGGGTTCAGGTGAGAAGACCACGAGGTGGAGGAAGCTATCTCTGTTCCCACCAGACTCCCAGGAATTGTAGGCCGTTGCACACGGATAATT
>NC_140961.1:164225844-164263344 GCF_056783735.1 Eptatretus burgeri
ACCAAGCTGCTTGCCTATTGTCCTGTAGCCCATCCCAGCCTTGTGCATGTCTACAATTTTGTCCCTGATGTCCTTAGACAGCTCTCTCGTCTTGCCCATTGTGGAGAGCTTGGAGTCTGATTGATTGAGTGTGGACAGCTGTCTTTTATTCAGATAACGAGTTCAAACAGGTGCAGTTAATACAGGTTATGAGTGGAGAATGGGACGGCTTCTTAAAGACAAAACTAACACGTCTGTGAGAGACGGAATTCTTACTGGTTTGTTGGTGATCAAATACTTATTTCATGCAATAAAATGCAAATTAATTATTTAAAAATCATACAATGTGATTTTCAGGATTTTTGTTTTTGATTCCGTGCAATATCAAGTTTCGTTCAAATTGGGCAATGAAAAAAATTATAAAAACATCAATTCCCGATTCAGTCAAGTACTCTTTGGGAGAATTTGATCAATGCAAACAACCTCAGTGGTTTCGTTCGCTGGCGCTATCTCTTTTTTTCTTGAAATGATTTATTTAAAAATCTCAAACATTTTGTTTAGACAAAGAATGATTTATTTTTAAGCATAAAATAAACATCGCCATTTTGATCTAATACTTCCGTGTTCATTGATATATTATTAAAACTCTCATCTTGTATGTATGTATGTATGTATGTATGTATGTATGTATGTATGTATGTTCCAGAAATACAGCCAAAATGGTACACGATAGCGCAAAAAATTTAGTGCCACCTTACTCACCATTCTCCTGCGGTGCGCAGTATCAAGTTTCGTCCAAATCGGGCAACGAAAAAATTATAAAAAAATCAATTCCCGATTCTGAAAAGTACTCTTCGGGAGAATTTGATCAATGCAAACAACCTCAGTGGTATAGTTTGCTGAAGCTATCTTTTGTTTTTTCTTGAAATGATTTTTTTTTTCATCAACCGCTGTCACAATGGGAACTCAACGGGTTCATGGGTCATCTAGTATATTAGCCCTGCTGCTAATTTCATTTTTAAACTGGGCTCAAACAGCAAAGAGGGTGTTCAGAGAACTGCATGCAAACCAAGACTGGTTCTGCAACTCCAAAGCCCTGAATGAAGAACCATCTACGCACTGCGGATGCTGGTCGATCTTGTCTATTGCCCGGTCAGTACTTGTTGAATCTACTGCCTTGTCGGTGTCTTGGAGATGACATCCAAGCAGGCATTTCCTCTCTGATCACATTGAGATGGCAAAAAGCCTGTTCTCTCCTCACTGTCCAGCAGCCGGTCTGCATTGTGGTGTTCAACGGTGAGAAGTGGACTCAGATTCAGCTGCTTGCTTCGATGATACCAAGCTCATCCTCTGAGAACGTGCAACTTGACTGGTCGGTCAGACTTCAACCTGTGCATACTCAACTGGGCAAGGCTGCTTCAAATGTGTTCACAACCAATTTCACCATCCATTCGTATCCTGCTGGAGTTTTATTTAAATAACTGACAATCTGAGATAGGTTACCGACTCCAAAGTCATGAGTTAATTCAAAGCTGCATTGATACGTGGAATATGTGTATTTTTATAATTTCGGTTTTTCAAAAAAAAATCATTGAGTGTTTCTTTTAAGATCATTATTATGGGATGCTTAATAAATGCATTTCTATTTAAAAGGCAGACGGTAGGGATAAATTTATTATTGAATATCCTGTCTCGTGTCATCCATTGGCTTCACCTTTTAAACAATAGACAGGACATGTTGTTGCCCATAAATCTTTTATACCGTGCTGCCCTCTGGGTGACTGGTTTACTTGTGTCGATGCCTCGAGGAAGTGCCGAACACTATATTATAATATAAAGTATAAATAGACGAGTTATATCAGCAATACATGTTGAGCATAATTATGTTATAATGACAAGGCAATTTTCGAAGTTTGTTTACATTCTCATAACCATAACCCTTCTCCACTGTCATGTGTCCACAAGCTTCTGCACCATTACCTGCCATTAAGTCTTTAAATTGTTCCCTCTGTAATCTGTCTCTGTATATTTACTGAAATTAAACCCATTTTCGCAAACCCCAGCACATTCCTTTCCCCCCCCCCCCCAGCTCACAACAAGCCTCGGATAAGTGACGGAAAGCCCCCGCAATCCTGACTAATTACAGAAGAATTCTTTGGGTTGGGGCATTTACCTTAGCGGCTGCATATCTCTTATTTATTTCAATGCTGCGGTTGTGTCTTCTTGTTAGCCTGTATGCCGTTCCTAAGTTTTTGATTCCTGGATGAAATCCATCAACCTCTGCTGCCATTCTTTCCACAGATGTCTGACAACCAAGCCTGGCTCGCATCACAAATTCTAGCTGGTCTAACCAAGTCCCCACAATCGTCATCACAGATGCCTGTATCCCCAGCCCATTTTGGAGGAAGTCCCTTGGGTGGTCTGTTATCCCAACTTGGCGACTCTACCACGAGCACCTGGGACTCTGCTTTTGGCTTTCCTGGAGGGCCGGCTGGTCACACTTGGCACCAGCGTGGACAGCTCATGCAGGAACTACCAACGGCAAAGCCAGTGACTGACCGTTTGACCTGCGTCCCATCTTATGAGGTGCAATATGTATATTTATTTATTTATTTATTTGAGATTGTGTGGATGTTGTATTGGTTCACTTCCACCAAGAGCCATTATAATTAGTGTGATTACATCTATCTTTACATCTGTAATGATTGTAAATCCTCCAAACTGGCCTTTCAAAAAAGAATGTATTCATTCAGGATCCTCAAGGTTTGCTGCACAGTCATGGTGAAGTGATGGATTTGTTTGGTAGCCGAGGAGAAGCAATGGTTATGGGCACCAGCCCTGGGAGCCGTCCGGACTTCTGTCAAGCTCCTGGTGCCCCACTTGCTATGCCTACCGTCCACACAACTGTACGTCTCATATTTTATACAGGCAGGCTTCCTGCCGTGCGCTTCACCTAACTGTGTGCCTAACCATTTGAATATTAACATTACAATCACTCCATTTAATTTGTAATTGGCTCAGGAAGACTTTATTTACATTTCCTGGCTTTCTTCTTGAGTAATGACTTTCAAAGTATGAGGTCACTTGGCAGCATGAGCACATTGTTGCTTGGTGTTTCTGCATGAGTTATTGTTTTAGTAACATGCACCCTTTCCCACCCTCCCACTCACTCCAATCATTGTTTATTCAGTCGTCGTCCCGTAGACGAGAGAGGTTGGGTGATGGTGCGCACTTCACGGCAGCTGGAGTCAACCCTTTCAACAGTTTTGGTCAGGTGGGTAGGAGGCTATTGATTGTTCACAATATAATTCCCATCCCAGAACATTTAAAAACATTGCCGATATTGATTTGATTGTTTTCTATTCATTTATACTGAGTTTTAGTTGATTCGAAGTAGGTCTGGCTTAAAAAAAAATTGTTCTCAGTTCTGTCAGCAACTGCCTTGCCTGATGGTCACGCAACTTGCCTTGCCTGATGGTCCATATAAGGTTCAGTCGTCCTTTGTGAAATTAGTTTTTAAAAATTTGATGTTTGGGTATTTGGCAAAATACTTAGCAGCTTTTTAATCGAGCATTGATAAAAGGTAAGAAGTGAAAGTGTTTATCAAAATCACTTTCTTTATAAAGTATGATATATAATGTGCATATTGGAGAAAGTGTCCATTGGCTATACCAGAGCAAAGCCCAGTCTTGGGGACGTGGCTCCAAAATGTGTGCTCAAGAAGTTGCCTGTCATAGTGGTTTTTATTTTACAACTAGTATAAAAGCCTGTCAAAAATGATGGGTTGGAGTTACTTTATTCAAAATATTCACGTAGACTTGAAGATATGATGTTTTGGAGCAAGAAGAAGTGTCATTTTAAAGCACTGCATGCACAAATTTGACCCGATTTTCTTGATCTTCTGGGATGTTTTGTTTTGATGGTACAGCCTCATGAACGTGCCATAGTTTGAAGCCTCGACCTTGTGTCAGGTGTGCTTCTATCTTCTTAATTTATTTGACATCCTACGGATGTAAATGAACACTCGTTTTACTTTGCGAATGTTGCACATCATGTGCAGCAAACTGAACCTCCCTGTGCCTTGTATTTATTGTTATTTTAAAAAAAATGCTTCTGTACACTGCCCTTCAGGCTCGGTTTGCAAATCACCATTTACAATTCTAATAAGAGAGGCGATATTACTCTTCCTTGGAGTCTTTTGGGTCCTCGGGGTCTTTTTTGTCTTTCGAATCCTTGGGGTCTTTTGTATCTTCGGAGCATAGCGAACACACAGTCGTGTTAAAAGATTGGCCTCTAAAACCCTACTCAAGTCGTCCTTATGAAGAGAAACAGACAAATTCACACATACACAGATACACACTGTGCTTTATACCGGTAGATTGTACTCTATTATAAAGAGAGTTGGCAGGACAGCATAGATGTTTGCAAACTCTGCTCTGAGCTATCTACCCTGCGTTGGTATCTGGACACAGCTATAAACCGTCATCCTGGTGTTTCGTTGGCAGGGTGATTCATCAGTGGGTGTGTTGTCCCTCGGATGGATGTAAAACTGGGCATCCTGTCTGCCGACATTAGTTGGTGTACGTTGAATATCCCATGGTGTCCTTTGTGAATAGTAGACGAGCCATCGCAGGCATCTTAAACAAATTCCAAATTCCTGCTCTAACCCATATTTCATCACATACCAGGCCTGGCCAGCTGGCTCGTGAAAGACTTGGGTTAAATTCTCCCTGCTTGACCACACAAGAAGGTGGGACTAATTGTAGGTGTGAAAAACAACATATTAAAGGGGTACCCAGATGCTCAGATCACCTCGACACGAATCTATCCCTTGATACCCCATAAAATAGATATGATGTCTTTTTCCAATTTCCGATTTACAAACTGGGTAATTTTGCAATTGAAAGACGAAACCTTCTTCACGATTAGCCGTGTCGTCTCACCATGAAGGCGAGCGTCACAGACGTGCAGTACGGTTTAACTTAAACGGCGAATATTTTTTGAACTTCTCAAATATGCTGAGTCGATGCATCCCTGGTAGTTGTAGTTATACAAATCGAGATGCTATCATGCTACACCAATGGCCAAAACGACCTAAGTTTGCCAAGAATTGGACGAGGTTTGTCCGAAATCCCCACGTGTGGATCGGGTCGAGAAAATGTTCGCTTTTGTACTCGGAACATGTCACAGAGCAGTTATGAAACAACAGAGATGACTAGATCCAGTGGTTATCTACCATGATTGAGGGAGAATGCCATCCCCATGATTAAGCAGAAGAAACAGCTGTTGCTCAAAACTAACACCATCTCTGCCCAGTTACCAGAACATATACACAGACGATTTGAGCGGTGAATCAAACACCTGTTGCCATCGCGCTGCAGTTACCTCAAGAGCACTGGAAAAATAATTACCTATTATCAACAAATTTCTACAAATCAAATGAACCACCATCTATTTATAGTGCAGAGAAAGTATGTACGTATCATCTACTCCTCCAAGAGGATTTAACCAAGGATGCTAAAACTTTCAGGTTATCCACACCCCTCCACCATCCTTCCATCAAATATATCCCCACAATACCTACCACCATGCCACCCCCCCTCTCCACCATCCCCCCCACCCCCAACAATACCCACCACCATCCAACATCACCCCTTCCACCCTCCCCACCCCTCCCCCCAACCACAATCCCCATCCACTGGGAAGGGACATCGACACCTCACTGACATGGCACAGGCACAAATGGCGTCCGGGAAAAGTATGAAACTGGACAATCCCATAACATACAAGACACCTAGTCAGTCTGCAACAGTGGGAAAAGCAGTCATTGCCCATTTTGTCTGCGAAGTCCGTGTCTGTCTCGGCGGTCTGCCTGGACAGCCCATGCTGACGGGCGATAACGGGTATTTCTGTTCGAGTAATATATCAACCAATTTATCAATTAATACCCCATACCAAGAATACTCAAAGCTGTAATTGCTGCCAAAGGTGCTTCTACAAAGTATTGACTCCGGGGGTTGAATACTAATTGATGCTAGACATTTCCCCTTTTCATTTTTAGTTGATTTGTAAAAATTTCGAAAAGCCTGTTTTTACTTTGTCATGAATGTGTATTTTGTGTGGATTGGTGATAAAATATTTAAATTTAATCCATTTAAAATTCAGGCTGTAACAACAAATTGTGACAAAAGTCAAGGGGTGTGAATACTTTCTGAAGGTACTGTATATACATACTGTTACGGCTGTGGAAATTCGCATTACACCATGAAGGGCCCGTAAGTGAGATATCTCTAAGTACATGTGTAGTTAGCCCCAAATCCGTTGTCTAGAGGGAATTTATGTGATTCATTCAGGCTGCGACGCTTTGCGATAGCCGTTTTTCTGTTCTATCTTTATTTTGAACCAACCACGTCTCAACCGCCATCACACAACAACCACCACGCCAGCCATCGTCACCAACTGCAACCACGCTCCAACCCTCAGACAACAACAACAACAACAACAACAACGCCAACAGCCATGACCTTTACCTTCACAACTCAATCCCGCAAACATCGCATCACCGTCATTCCCAAACGGCACCATAACCATCAAACCACCACCGATAAACCCTCCACCACCCTCACCTCTCTCCTTCTACAGCCATTCCCGCACCACCTGTGAACACTGAGCGTCGGGCTGTCTTGGGCTCGTTCAGCGATACGCACCGAGCCGCGAGTGCGAGTAGCGGCCTTTCGGAGGGAGAATTCGGATCAAGAACGCTACACGCCCACTTCTGATCCGTCCAATTAGTAAGCGTAGAGCGGCTTGGCCCCAACTCCAGGCGCGTCTGTGTGAAATCGATATATGCAAATTCTAGGATCAGGGGAGGTTCACGCCCACTTTTCCTCCGTCCAATTGGCGAGCGTGACTCCGCCCCCGAGGTCATCCTGATCCGGATATTTGTATATTGTTTTCTCCTGCCGGCCTATAAAACGGCGAGCGCAAGGCGAATCGTGGCAGAGTGTTGCAGTAGCAGTGTGTGTCGGCAGGGCAGAGTGAGTCGAGTCATCGGTGTGGCAGAGCGTGGAGTCGGGTGGCGAAGTCATCGGTGTGGCATCCAGTTGGGTTCTGCAGTCGGCTGAGGAGAGTTGCGGGAAGAGGCAAAGGAGCTCGGGTCCGAGGCGAGAAGGACGGCGGTCGGCGACGAGGTCGCGGTGTGAGATCGCTCATCGCCGGACCCAAGCCAGCCAGCCATTCTCCTCCCCCAGGGCATCAACAATTCCCCCTTTCCCCCACGCTGAGATAGTGTAAAAAGGGGGCCCCGTTCCCACCCCACTCCAAACGTCGTGCCAATGAAACCCGCCAAGGGGCACGGAGTCGGGGCACAGCCACATCTGCGGCTCGTCCGCCAACGAGTCACGAGGACGCGGGTAGGACCCCCCCCCCCGGTCTCGCGGGCCTGGCCGCTCCTTCAGGTCACGCGCACATATTGGCCTGCAGGCCTGTCTGCCCCCTTGTCTATGAGGGTGGCTTCTTTCCTTTGCTTTTGAGTAAATGTGTGTTGGCGCCGTCTGTAAAGTAGAACTGTATAAGTGTTGCCGTGTGTACGCGTATTCGGTAGCAACTCTGCGTCATTGTTTCTTTTGTTTTAACTGATATATGTGCATTTTGACTGTTTGGCTGTATATGTGTGCTTCCGTGTGTCGCGTAATAAATGTGCATTGTGTGAACTGTTTTCCCGTTTCGCTTCGTCTTTTCTTTATTGACCCTCCATCCTGCTTCACGTAAAGGGTTCGTAGTGGGCTTAATACGCCCGGTAATTAATCTGAACCGTCCAGGTCGGCGATAACACCGTTCGGTTATCCCGATAGCACGGAACGGGCCGCCCAAGCGGCTCGTGTCCGGAGTCGACCTGCGGCGAGGTGCGATCGCCCGGTCGACCATTCGCGCAGGTACTTCGGTAGATTGAATTTGGCGAGCGACCCTATCCTGCGCGGGTGGGCAATTGGCACGATCGTGGTGAGGTTAAACCTCCACCCGTGACTAGCTCCCAGCGTTGGTCCGAGAGGGTCACGACTGAATTGTCTGTTCCGGTGGGCGAGGCGGCCCCCATTCGAGTCGAGCGGCCGATCGCACGCCGGCGGGCGCGAATTCGCAACAATACATATGCTGAGTTATTAGAATTGGTAATTTCTTTAAATTTTCAATTTCATTCCAAATTTTGACAATTATTCCAAGGCAAGGCAGGCTAAACAAAATGGTGGCTTAACCCAGCGATGTGACAGAGGGCTGACCAAGATGATGTGCCACCAACTTGTGGAGGCTTCTTTTTTTTTCTTTTTCTTGTGATGAGCACCACCTAAATAATCTTCCAAAGGGGTGTTTAAATTTATTCAAACACCCAGTTTTCATTTGTGCACTCCCTTTGAGTTCCCCGAGTATGCATGCAATGGTTGGGGGCCACTAGGTTTCATGGTTTTAGAGTTACGGAGGAGACAGACTGACTGACTGACTGACTGACTGACACGTCCACACTGACATTTATTATGATAGACTAGCAAATACAACACGTCGCTTCGCCGACAGAAATATTAAGGGAGTAAGGAGGCGGGGTGGGGGGAGCAAGGAAGGAGGGGGCAGCAAGGAGGAATGGGGAGTGAGGAAGGAGGGTGAGTGAGGAGGGGGTGAGTGAGGAGGGGGGAGTGAGGACGGGTGAGGAACAAGGGGGAGCAAAAATGGGTTGGGAGAGAGGATGGGAGTGTGGAAGGGTGGGGGAAGGGAAGGCAGTGTGAGAGGAGGGTGTGAGGGGAGGACAGGGGAGGGCAAGGGAAGGTAGTGTGAGTGGAGGGTCCATCCAAACATGACCACCATCCGGAGATAACCACTGTCCGGATACGTACGAAGATGACCACCTTCCAGATACGTACGGCGATAACCACTATTTGGATACATGCGGAGATAACCACCATCCAGATACATAAAGAGAAGTTAGCGTGAGGGGAGGACAAGGTAAGTCAGTGTGAGGGGAGGGTCCATCCAGCATTAACCCCCATCCAGACATGTATGAAGATATCCACCATCCGAATACGTGTGGAGATAACCACCATCTGAACACGTGTGGAGATAACCACCATCCAAATACGCGTGGAGATAACCACCATCCGAATACGTGGAGATAACCACCATCCGAACACGTGTGGAGATAACCACCATCCGAATACGCGTGGAGATAACCACCATCCGAATACGCGTGGAGATAACCACCATCCGAATACGTGCGGAGACAACCACCATCCGAATACGTGCGGAGATGACCACCATCTGGGAAAAACCACTGTCCAGATACATTCTGAGATGGAAAGAGAGGGTGAGGGGTGAGAGAACGAGGGAGAGAGGGGTGGGGGGGGCTTGGGGGTGGTGAGACAGAGACAGAGGGATGAGAGGTGGAGGAGAAAGGGGGTTGGATTCTGGCAGATGTGATGTCCAGTTTAACTTCACACATGGATGAATCACCCTGCTTGTGAAATTTTTACATTTTGTTTTTTTACCCTGCTTGTGATAACAGTTTTTAGCTGGGTCGGGTTTCAAACCCAGGCTCGACAGTTCAGAGCGAGCATGTACACCTCTCAGCTATCCTGTTAACAAAATGTTTCATTTTTTTTTATTTGTGTTTGTTTATGTCAAAGTGACCACAGAACAACACGGGGCCATTTCAGGCAAGTGACCCCTGAACATTGTTTAAGTCTATAGATATACTGAAGCAAAAGATCACGAAGGAACCCGAAGAAGTGAAGAGCAAGGATGGAGTCATCAGGAGCAAACTGGATGAGATTCGGGTTTCAGCCGCTACTCTCCCTCCCTCAAACCTATCCAAGTGAGCTTTCCAGAAAAATTTCTGCAAGAATTCACATCTCCTGAGAGATGGATAATGAAAGTGAGGAATGGAGAGTAAAAGAGAAGAAAAAGCAAGAATTAGAATTAATGGAGAGAATTGTCAAAAATATATATATTTTTTTAATTAGAAAAAAATGTGAAGGGAACAAAGTTGTCAGGAAGAACCCGGACAGAGATTTCAGCAGTTACTTCCCAGGCTCAAATGCAGCAATAAGTAAAAGCCACCAGAGGTCCATCAGTGGGGAAGCACAGTCCACACAGCATCAGGTACAGACAAAACAGCAGCATCCAAGATGTAATTGAAAGCCTGGATCTTTGTTTTGACCCAGGAAACCCGTAATCCCAGCGGCTCTGACTCCTCATTCAGCACCTCGAGGGACCCCAAAATGATATCTAGAGTCTCTGCAAAGATGACTACATCATCTGCGAAATCAAGGTCAGAGATCTTGACATTCCCAAACGATGCACCGCAGCTTAATCTCTTCAACATCCTCCCGAGATTCCAGTCGATACAAGTGCTGAAAAGTGTGGGGGTCAGTACACTCCCTTGACGAACACTGGTACTGAGTGTGCTATGAGATGTGGTGATTCCATCTCTGACTTATTTCCAGTTGTTACTGGAGTACAGTTCAGACATCAGATTGATAATCTTTGGTGATACCCCACGGAGACCAAGAATCCTCCAGAGGGCATCCCAATTCACTGAATCAAATGCTTTATAGAGATCAACATAAGCTGCAAGCAGCCCTTGCCAAAATTCTCGTCTACTTTCGGTGAGGACCCGAAGAGCAAGGATGCGGTCAATCGTTGACCTCCTTTGGTGTAAAGCCTGACTGGCGGATAATTAGTGATCAGGCTTGCCACCATCTGCTTGAGCTCAGTGCCCAGAGCCAAGACCTTGCTCGGCACTGTGAGCAGCGTCACCCCTTGGTAGTTGTTGCAGTCCTGGCGATCGCCATTCCCTTTTCAGAGAGGGACAAGAATGCCCCTCCCTCTTCCAGTCAGTTGCAATGATGCCTGTGTTCCAAACAGAGCACAGAACTACATGCAACGACATGGGTACAACATTTCCACCAGCCTTGAGAAGTTCAGCATGGATGCCACAGATCCCAGGAGCTTAACCTCATTTCAACCGGTTCACCACAGTCTGTGTATCCACAAGCGAAGGTGGATCACAGTTGATTAGAGGGTTAGAAATAGGGATAGTAACAACCCTGAGATCCAACTCAATGGCTGTTGGGTCAGTCTGGCACAGCCACTCAAAGTAACCGGCACAGCGGGCTTTCACTTCGGACTCCTCTGTCAAGAGCCCACCATCCACCGCTATAACTGCTGTACATCATGGGACGTAGTTGGAGGAACGCAATGGACAAATTCTCCTGTAAGCAGGAATGAGAATCACTTGACCACAGGTGATGCTCTGCGCCCTCAGATTCCTCACACATCGACCTTCTTGTCCACCCTCAGTGCACGTACAGTTTTATGCCTCAACTCCCTGAACAACTCAGCTCTGCCATTAAGCCTGGCCTTGCGACTTTGGTCAATGGTATTCAGTGTCCTTTGAGAGCCGAAATTATTCTTCGCCTGACGGTAGGTTCCAAGACTTCCACTTAGCAGTGGAAGAGGATGGTAGCCTTGAAGGCACGCCACAACTCTTCAGGATTCCCCAAAGCACTCAGACCCTCCAAATCCCTACGCAGCCTGTTCGCAAACTCCTCAACTACCTTCTCATCCTTGTGCTTGCCAACATCCAGCCAAGGCTGGGATGGTACCATTCTCCTGTATTTGAGCTGCAACTTTAGAGTTGCTACAACAAGCTTGTTGTCGGTATTGAGAAACTGAGCATTCCGGTAGACCATGCAGTTCCGAATCTTCCTCTAGTGACCATCAACGAGCACATGGTCAATCTCCTTTGCCACACCACCAGCGTTGAAAACCAAGTCCATTGATGAGCTTGAGGGTGCTGAAACCATGAACCAGCCACCCAAAGTCCATGACTTCTTGCAAAGTCGAGGAACTTGGTGCTATTCAGCTTCACAGTTCCTGACCCATGGGGACCAACACATGTCTCTTATCCATCCCTCTCAGTGCCAGTCGATGCAATGAAATCCCCCAAAACGAGAAGTGTATCTAGCTTGGGGTACTGCTTAACCACAGACTCGAGCGTGGCATAGCATGCGTCATTCTTGGTGAGATCACTCGCCTCAATCGGAGCATCTACAGAGACCAGGGAAATGACACCAAAGGAGTGATGAATCCTCATCTTCATCAGATGCTCATTAACCGGTGTTACCTCAATTATCATTTGAGTCAGCTTTTTGGACACAGCCACAGCTACAGCAACTTCTTGGGCATGATGGCCATCAATGACCAGACCAATTGTAGGTGTAACCACCCACCATGATCTTGCCATTATCCGGTCTCCGAACCCCAGAGAGTGCTGCAATACTGAGATGTTCAAACACTGGAGCTCAGATGATAACAGACAGGTGATCATCCTCTCTTCTGGATAGGAGATTCCAGACACGCATCCGAAGGAGGCTGCTTCAGCTTAACCAAAGGAGACCGCCGTCTGGTGGACGACACCTCAGCACCACTCCGTCACACACCACCGCATTCTGTCCCAGGGAGTTCACTCCATGATTTTCCTCCTATCATCAAGGAGTTTTGATTCAGAAGGCTTTGCCCCAATCCCATCATCTGGTGAGCTGCCCAGCAAAAGGCAGCAGCACAGGATGTACTACCACGGAGTGGTTTTTCAGTTTTCTTTGTGAGTGTGGGTTTCGCGGAATGAAGTGTTTTATGCTGGCCGGAGAGCAAATCCTGCCACCAACCTCCTAAAAAAAAAAGAGTAGCTCAACTGCAGAAGGACTTCAACAGGCACTGCTGGGCAGAAGATATGGATAGCCGTTGGCTCAGAGGGAGCTCCTTCGCCCTTTGACAGGTTTTGTTTTTAATCCTGCTAGGTGTCCATATCCATTCACCCTCCTCACTGGGAAATCTGCTGTGGAAGACGGTTTAGTCGCCCACAAACCGACCATGAAACAGGTTAGTACAGGTTTACATGGTACCTGTAGCAAGTCATAGATCTAATCTAGCCTGACCTGACCTTCGGGTGGGTGCCTCGAATATCCTATCCCTAAGAGAGGACGATCACCTGTCTCTTATCATCTGAGCTCAAGCGTTTGAGCATCGGTATTGCAGCACTTTCTGAGGTTCGGAGACCGGATCATCGCAAGATCATGGCGGGTGGTTACATCTACTATTGGACTGGTCGCTCTGATGATTTCCATGTGCAAGGAGTTGCTGTCGTTGTGTCCAATAACCTGACTCCAATGATAATTGAGGTAACACCGGTCAACGAGCATATTATGAGACTAAGGATTCGTCACTCCTTGGGTGTTGTTTCCCTGCTCTCTGTATATGCTCCGACTGAGGTGAATGATCTCACCGAGGACGCATTTTATGCCACACTCGAGTATGTGGTTGATCGGTGCCCCAGGTGAGATACTCTTCTCTTCTTGGTGGATTTCAATTCATCTACTGGAACTGATAGGGATGGCTGAGACATGTGTTGGTCCCCACGGGTCTGGGGCTGTGCCCCAGAAGAGCAATAAGTTCCTTGACTTTGTAAGAAGTCTGGTTCATGGTTTCAGCACTCAGAGGCTCATTGCTGAACTTGGTATTCCAATGCTGGTGGTGTGGCAAAGGAGATCGCCATGTGCTCGTTGATGGTCGCTGGAGGATGATGCAGAACTGCAGGGTCTATTGGAGTGATCAGCTCCTCAATACCGACCACAGGCTTGAGGTAGGAACTGTGAAGTTGCAGGTGAAATCCAGGAGAATGGTACCATCCCAGCCAAGGCTGGATGTTTGTAAGCTCAAGGATGAGAGGGGAGCTGAAGAGTTTGTGAACAGGCTGGGTGGGGATTTGCAGGGGTCTGGGTGCTTTCGGGGATCCTGAAGAGTTGTGGAGTCCCTTCACGACCTCCATCCTTGATGTTGCCGGAGGATGTCTTGGAACATCTACGGGCGAAGAAGAATTTTGTGTTTCAAGGGACACTGGATATGATTGACCAGAGTCACAGGGCCAGGCTTAATGACAGAGCTGAGCTGTTCATTGAGTTGAGGCGTAAAACTGTACGTGCGCTGAAGGTGGACAAGGATGCCTATATGTGAGGAATCTGTGAGGAGGTAGAGCATCACCTGTGGTCAAGTGATTCTCGTCCTGCTTACCAGGGAGTTCTTGCATTGTGTTCCTCCAAGCCCATCCCTCGGTGTACTGCAGTTAGAGCTAAGTTTGGTGGGCTCTTCACAGAGGAGTCCGTCTTGAAGGCCCCCTGGGCCGGTTACTTTGTGCAGTTGTACTAGGCTGTTCCAGCCGGCTATTGAGTTGGGTGTCAGGGGTTTACTATCCTTCTTGCAGACCCTCCAATCAACTTGTTTGTTTGTGGAAACACCTGTTGAACCGGTTGAAATGGGGTAAAGCTGGGCTCTGTGGCATTCATGTTGATCTTCTCTCGGCTGCTGGAAATGCTGTACTCATGTCGTTGCATGCAGTTCTTTGCTCTGCATGGAAAACAGGCATCATCCCAACTGACTGGAAGAGGGGCCTTGTTGTCCCTCTCTGGAAAGGGAAGGGTGATCGCCAGGGCGGCAACAACGACCGAGGGATGACTGCTCTCGGTGCTGCCCGAGGTCTTTGCTCTGATAATTCTTGATCGGGTTTGGCACCATTTGCTTGAGGACCAGTACCCAGAGCAGTCAGGCTTTACACCAAAGAGGTCAATGATTGACCGTATCCTTGCCCTTTGGGTCCTCACCTAACACAGACGAGAGTTTCAGCTGCTTTCAGCCTATGTTCATCTTTGCAAAACGTTTGGTTCAGTGAATCGGGATGTCCTCTGGAGGATTCTTGGTCTTCCTGGGGTGCCACCAAAACTGATCGATCTGATGTCTGAACTCTACTCTGGTACTGAGAGTGCTGTGAAGTGTGGTGGTACCATCTCTGTTGTTGTTATTATTATTTCTTATTTCCTTTTTTTTTTTTTTTTCTTATAACTTATTTCCCGTTGTTACTGGAGTTCGTCAGGGGTGTGTACTGGCCCCCACACTTTTCAGCACTCGTATGGACTGGATTCTGGGGAGAATGTCAGAAAGATCAAGCTGTAGTGCATCGTTTGCATCATCTGCAAAATCAAGGTCAGATATTGACATTCCCAGTTATCTTTGCAGAGACTCTGGATTTCGTTTTGGGTTCTCTCGAGGTGCTGCATGAGAAGTCGGAGCCACTGGGATTACGGGTTTCCTGGGTCAAAACTCAGATCCAGGCTTTCAATGATATCTTGGATGCTGCTATCTTGTCTGCACCTGCTTGTGGTGACTATGTTGAGGACACAGAGAGATTCACTTTCCTAGGCAGTGATGTTCATGTTTCTGCTTGCTGTGAGCCAGAGGTCAGTGGACATCTTGATCCGCCTCGGGAGTCGGATTCACTGCATCATGGGGTGTGGCGCTGCTGGTACCTCTGCAAAAGACAAAAGTCTGAGTCCTCAAGTCCTTGGTGCTTCCATTCTTGCTCTACGGATGTGATACTTGGACTCTGAACAGGGATCTGACATGGAGACTTAATTCCTTTGGTTTCAGGTCTCTTCGGACAGTCCTTGGCTATCGCTGGTCAGACTTTGTGTCCAACATGCGGTTGCTGAGACTCAAATGAGATTTGTTACCTACATCGTCTGTGAACATCAGCTGTAGCTATATGGACCTTTGTGATCATGGAGGAAAAAGCTCATATTTCAGAAACATACCTTCTTTCACAAAATTCACATTTTTGTGTGTCTTATTCCCATATCTCATTCCTTTCCCCCTAACTTGCTACCCCCTGAAAGTATAAAACTGATACTGTTCATCATGTTTGAGTTGAGGTCTATCTTGAACATCAACTGTGATGATACAGTATTCCATCTATCCATTGGGACCATACTCTGTACTTATCATTGGTGCTGCCAAAGCAGTCTCCTCGGCTATTGGGCACAATCCTGGATGGGTCGCCACTCCGACACAGGATACTTGAACGGCTCAATCATACCAGCCAGCCGGTGCTCATTTCGCAGACCTCGGAAGGATGGCAGGCTGTCGACCCAACTTGGTATTAATTCAACAGCCGAGCAGGAATTGAACTCAAGACCCCTGGATTCCAAGCTCACCATCCTCACCATTAAGCCAACACCAGGCATATGCAGTGTTATATTCTCGGAAAATATTGATTCATCGAGAAAAAAAAAATCCTCGTTAATGGCGCTGTCGTCGAGGGATGAATGAATATTTGAATTTTTTTCCTCACCCCTCAGGACCACCATTATAAATTTCCTGATCATGCATTGTTCCCAGGATTATGGATGTCGGCTCAAAATTGGCCCAGTTTGATGAACTATCAACTGGAAAAGTGCTCACTGTTTATGATATCCCATTTTGAAAATGAAGTCAAATTTAGGTGTCTTATACTTATTTGGCCCACATGAGACCTTAATTACCCCAAAAATGACCTCAAAGGTCAATAGTGAGAATAGCATCTGGTCACACCCCAACACCCACCCCATTGTGGATTGTATTACGCATGGATGCCAACTATTAAAATGCAATGCAGTCATCACCTTTTTGACCGGTTGGCTGGTCTACTAATTGGAACTATTGCAATGTGTGTGACACGGAGGCTGAGTTTCTTTAAGGTTACTTGCTTCATGATCATCAGGTGCAAAAAGAGCAATGTGCATCATAATTTACCATTTCTTAATCTTTCAAATACCATTGCTTAATCCATGCACTGGTCTACCAACTGCCCAAACTGTTTCGCCTAATGACTTTTCTGCATACCATTCTTGCTTTCCTGCTATAATTCGTGTGTGTGTGTGTGTGTGTGTGTGTGTGTGTGTGTGTGTGTGTGTGTGTGTGTGTGTGTGTGTGTGTGTGTGTGTGTGTGTGTGTGTGTGTGTGTGTGTGTGTTGCTACTCCTCTTGCAGTTCTGTCCTGATTACATCCAGACTTACTACATAGGATCAGCATTAACCCAATTAGTGCAGAGGGGTGTTTTTAATCTTTGCCGGTTGTCTTTGGGGGACATGGAGGGGCAGTTGAACGCAAATTCTCCATGTAAATGTGTATCGTATAGCACCACCTACAGGTTTTCCTTGGTATTACAAGTCCTACCCTTTACAGTGCAATATTCCCATCCATGTTTTCCAGTGCAGTGAGGTGTTTTGAATTGTAGGCAGAAGACATGTTTTTGCTTCATACATGTAACCCGGGTTATGAGGTCATCTCGACCGAGATGACATAATAAAGCCGGACCAAATGTCCGTACGTACGCACGTCCATCAACAATTTTTCTTTCCGATCTCGTTGAAACTTAGTATGTGGGTAGAGGTCGATGAGTGTTGCACAACGATATAACGTTTGTCCGGGTTCAAGGTCAGGGAAGAGGTCACGAGGTCACGTAAGTTATAAAAATCGCCATTTTCAAAACCTATCTAGTCTGCCATTCTACAAGATATTCGGCAACTGTTTATTGATTATGATAGTAAAAAATATTATCTTGTATCTAACCGGACAAATTATAAAATACAAATATACACGATCATGCACCGAGATGGGAACAAGGGTCGGCCTCAGGGAAACCTGATATGACAAGATCGATGAAAACTCACCAAATAGCACAAATTTTGAAACAAAACCAAAGTTGGAACACACAGTTAACATGGAGGTAACAAAATAAACAGTCAAAATGTGACAATAACCAGAAACTTATCTTTGAGAAACTCAGCAGAGACCCCTGAGAGAACCAACCGTTGCCTCAAAAACCAGAACCAGAATGTATAAGCTACCAATCCATTAAAGGTCTCCAATTGTGTTAAGGCTCAGCATTCATTTGGAAAATGGTCAGCACATTTACGATACCTCATTTGAAACAGCTCAGACTCGACCTCGGTACACATGGACCTCCTCCTTCGAACTGTACAAAAATAACATTGCAAAAATACTGTTTTTATTCAAAGGTGCCAAAAGACCAAATGGAAGCCTATTCTCTTTGCCTCTTGCTACACAACATGAGGACCCACTTCATAGTGTTGTGGTTGACGAAATTCACAAACCACCATTCAGGTCCCTTAGGTGAGATATCTCTGTAAGTATATGTGTAGTTAGGCCCAAACCCATTGTTTAGAGGGAATAAATGTCATTCATGCGGGCTGCGACCCTTTTAGATAGCCGTTTTTCTTTTACTATCTTTATTTTGGACCAGCCGCCATTACTACCACCATCAACCACGTCTCAACAGCCATCACACAACAACCACCAACCACAACGCCGCTTCACAACAACAGCCACGACCTTTACCGTCACAACTCGCCCTCGCAACCATCGCATCACCGTCATTCCCACGCCGCTTGTGGGCACCGATACTGGACTTGTGCAGGGCGCGCACCGAGCAGGGGTGCAAAAGCGCCGGCCTTTCCGAAGAAAACGGATCAAAAACGACTCACGCCCACTTCTGTTCCGTCCTATCGGTGAGCGTGGGGCGATTTGGCCCCGCCTCCAGGTACGTTGGAGTGTGGTCGCTATATGCAAATTCATGGATCAAAAAGCATTCACGCCCACTTTTCCTCGGTCCAATGGGGAGCCAGTTAGAGGTGAAGGGTAGGAGGTAAAGGGTCGAAGGTGAAGGAGCGAGGCCACGGGGGATATAAACGACCGCGTTCGTCAGTCAAGTGGAGTTGTCGGTGGAGCTGGGAAGAAGTGGTAGTAGTCAGAGTGAAGAGGACGGAGCTGTGGAGAGGTGGCGGCGGCGAAGGCGGTCGAGGGGGTGCTCGTGTCGGAGTCGGGGAGCTGTGGAGGGAGAGGCCGGCGGCGCGACCGAGGTCGTGGTGGAGACGCTCGTAGCGGGACCCGAGACAGGTAGATATCCTCCATCCCCCGAGCATCAACAACCCCCTCCTGTTTCCCCCCGCGCTGAGATAGTGCGAGAAGGGGGCCCCGTTCCCACCCCATACCAGGCAGTCCCAGCGAGGCCCGCGGAGTCGGGGCGCCAGCGCCATTTCGCGGCTCATCACCAGACGGGTAGGCCCGACGCGGTCTCGGCCCCAGGCCCGCCTCATCCTTGAGGGTGGTCCTTTTCTTTTGCTTTGGGTATATGTGTTGTCGGCGCCGTCTGTGAAGTAAAACTGCATAAGTGTTGCCGTGTGCTCGCGTAGTCGGTAATAGATCTGCATTGTGTTTCTCTTTTATATTTGCTTTTTGTGTAATATTGTGTTTCTTCTTCTTTTACATTTGCTTTTGGTGTAATTGTATATGTGTGCTTTCCGTTCATCGTGAAATAAATGTGCTTTATGTTGAACTGTTTTCCCGTTTCGCTTCGTCTTTTCTTTCATTGAATCTCCATCTTACTTCACGTAAAGGGTTGGGAGTGGGCTGAATACGCCCGATAATTAATCGAACCGTCGGGGCCGACGATAACACCGCTCGGTTATCCCGATAGTACGGAACGGGTCGCTTAAAGTGGCCCGTGTCCGAAGTCGACCTGCGGCGAGGTGCGATCGCCCGGTCTACCCTCCGTGTGGGTACTTAGGTAGGTCGAATTTGGCGAGCAACCCTATCCCACGCGGGGGGCCGATTGGCACGATCGTGGTGAGGCCGAAAGGTCCACCCGTGACTGGTTCCCGGCGTTGGTCCGAGAGGGTCACGACTGGATTGTCCGTCCGGTGGGCGACGTGCCGCGATTCGAGTTACGTGGCCGTTCGCACGCCGGCGGGCGCGAATCCGCAACAATATCAAGCTTTGTGCACAGTTGATTATCAGCTTTGTGAAATATACCAAGAAGCCTGCCACCTTGGTCGACTCAAAGACAACAACAATTGGAATGATCTCTTGGTTGAAGTTTCACTGACAAAGTCAGCAAAAACCCCCCCCAAAAAAACAGATATTTTTGCAGTCATGTTGGTCATATAAAAGCCATGATGCTTTAATTCCAAGAATCCCAATGAGAATGAGTTCTGACTTTCCCTTCACATTCATGAGACAATTTCCTGTGAAACTTTGCTTTACCATGCCCATCAACAAGAGTCAAGGTCAATCTCTCACAATTGTTGGTCTTAATCTGGAGTTGCCTTGCTTCTCCCATAGACATTCTGATGTTGGTTGCTCTGAAGTTGGCTCAACAAGGATTTTTTAAATTTATGCACCAAATTGGAATGTATCCAGATTTTATTCTATATTTGGATATAAGTATTAGATGGAGATTTGGATTGAAAAGAGGATAGATATAATTATTAGATGGAGATTTGGATTGAAAAGAGGATAGATATAATTATTAGATGCAGAAATGAGTTGAAAAGAACGCGCTGCGTGCGTCCTGTACGGCATTGGACCTTTATTATTCGGTTCTACTGTTGACCTCCGACACTGCATCCTCGCAGCGGCGCCGTCGTGTGGTTGATGCTTCTGGCCTCCTGAACAGTGGGTGCAGATGTATCCAGAAGTTTTACACGACTGTACTCCTCTTTCAACTATTTAAATTAACATATATATATATATATATATATTTATATTTATATTTATATATATTTATATTTATATATATTTATATATATTTATATATATATATATATATATATTTATATATATTTATATATATTTATATATATATATTTATATATTTATATATATTTATATATATTTGGGGGTCTGGGTGAGAAGACCATGAGGGAGGGAAGCTATCTAGGGTTTCCACCAGATTCTCCAGACTCGCAAGCCGTCGCACACGGATAACTCCGTGACGTGGCGGGTCGCAAACCGACCGTGAACGCCAATAACTCAACCACGTGACTGAGGGTCCTCCGTCTAATATTGGTTACCTAAAAATAATCACGTGACCTAATTACCGGGGGACACACCCTGGTACGCCTCGTCCGAACATCTGGTACGCCTTTTCCGAACCGCATCACATTGCCGGATCAGATGCAGCCGAGCGACAATGCCAAGGACGTACCAGCTAAAAGGAACGGATCGTTGAGAATAAAGTCCCGGCTAGGCTAGGATACGGACCATGTTTGATCAATGAAAGAAAAGACAAAAATAAGCTGGGAGCATTTCTACAAAAGGATGTTTTACAGCCAGGTGTGGAAAAATATGTGGCACTGAATAGATTTATTGTTGTGCGTAAGACGAGATAGAAAGAAAAGTGTGGTGTGACAATTAAACAAGCAACTTTAATAAGCAGACACAGAGCAGACTTATCCCGATATAATTCTTCTGCAATCTTAATTTAAGCAAGGACAAGTGCCATCACACACACACACACACACACACACACACACACACACACACACACACACACACACACACACACACACACACACACACACGCACACCGATGAAGAGGAGTTAATGAGAAGAAAAAGGAGACGAGGCTAACGGTCTCGTAATACCTTGCACGATTGACTGACCGTGCAACCTAGTACGTTTTGGGGCGATGCTCCACTGAGCGATCCCTCCTTGATAGTTTGTGCGGCGTCTCCTGCTTGTCTATCCAGAGAGGGGGCGCGACCGTCAGGCGTGAGGGAGGGACTTTGGGTAGAGCCAGCGGTGAGTGAGTGGAGAAGGTGGAGTCGAGAGCGAGTGGGCGGAGTTGCAGACAGGATTAGGTGGGTGGAGAAGGATGGAGTCAGCAGCGAGTTTATGAAGATCGATCCCAGGCCAGACAGAGAGGAAGAGCAAGACGAGCAGGAGCGCAGACGGCCTTGCGACCCGTCCTTTATAGACCCTGCTGTGCAGGGTAGGGCGCCACCCCGAAGCGATGTCGTCACCCGAATCGAGTGCTCTTATTTAGCCCCAGCCACTATATACATACACTGCAACAACTGCAACAATACATATGCACATAGATATATACATATAAATACATATTTTGGAAAGTTTCAGATGGATGGCTTTAATGTCAACTAGACGACCCGTGAACCCGTTGGGTTCCCATTGTGACAGCGGTTGGTGAAAAAAATCATTTCAAGAAAAAAAAAAAGATAGCTCCAGCGAACTATACCGCTGAGGTTGTTTGCATTGATCAAATTCTCTCAAAGAGTACTTGACTGAATCGGGAATTGATTTTTTAATAATTTTTTTTTCATTGCCCAATTTGAACGAAACTTGATACTGCACACCACAAGAGAATGGTAAGGTCGCCCTAAAATATTTGTGCTATCGTGTGCCGTTTTGGCTGTATTTCTGGAACATGCATACATACATACATTATGAGAGTTTTAGTAATATATAGAGAGATGACTTGTTTGAGGTTACAATACGTGCTCCAGGTACACTTTGATTCGACGTGAAAAATGGTTTCTTACTTTGATACGTTCAGCTGCAGTCACTGAATGGATTTTGTCAGTTACTGCTGTTTTGAGATCATCTGAGTTGTGGCCTTCTTCGGTGGATTTGTCCTTTAGCATTGAATCCTGAACTTGATTTGTCTTCATGAAGGTTTTTGTTCTCAAGTAGATTTTTACTGAAAACTGTTTTTCTTTTGTTATCCACAGCATGTTGAAATAATGGGGCTCTCTTGACTGTATCTAAATCTGCTGACTGTGCACGAACTCCAATTTCCACACATGCAAAAAGGAAGAGGATATCATTTGTAAGGAGGAAGTTATTAGAAGTAAGGTTGGTACGGTGTTTTCCAGGAATGTGTTCTATCATCAATCAGCTTGCTATTGCTTGCCAAGCCAAACGTTCCTCATCAACCATTTGATGGAGTACTTAAGCCACTTCATAAGAGCTCCACAAGTTTATTGCTAATGGAACACATGCCTGGTCACCATGTACAAAGTCACCCTTGGATATTGTACACCGCTCCTTCCCAATTCCATATCCAGGCAATGCATGACGTCATCTCCAGGCACTGAAGCAAGGAAGTACTCAGTTTTTACTCCGTTTGTTTTCTTTCTCATTTGGCTGGGCAATATCTCAGCCATCCTTTGAGTTTGGAAGCTGAAATTTGGGGACAAAAGTGTAGATGTGCTTTGGAAAAAATGATATTTTTATTTTTTGATGAATCAATTAATAGAGTAATTACTAAATTATTATCGGTTTATTAATTCCTTATTTATTTCCTTTCTCATCTGGGTAATATCTCAGGCACGTTTTAAGTGAGAAGCTGATATTTGGACATGACGGTGAACAAGTGATTTGACTATAAAGGGTATTTTTGATTTCTTGATGAATCAATAAATCAAGAATTTTTTCATTTTTCTATGAATTGCTTGATTTTCAAAAATTAGAGATTCAGATGAAACATTGGTGGTTTTGGTATGCTGTTAGACAATTGATAAAGAGATTAATTACTTTACGATTTTTATTAATTTCTTTTAATTATGCAATTAATAAATTGATCTATAATTGTACACCACTCCCTCCCAATTTTGTCTACACGTGCTGCACGGTGGCATTGCTGGCTGACGAGGGTGCCCCAGCAATGTCGCGTGCTGGAGGATTTGTTATTTATTTATTTGGCATGGGGATGGTGCATTTTGAATGCATCTCTACTTGTTTAAAATATACTTGAAAATAAACTCATGACATATAATACACCGATAAAGCAAGTTTAATGAACTAGCATTCCGGTGATGTTGACATCTGAGGGAGAAAAATTATATATATTTAAAAAAGTTTCTCTTAATGCACTTTAAGTGCAGATTCAAACTGAAGGACCAAACGTAGCTTCGCAGCGAAGCACGAGTGATTTTTGCTCACATGAGAGATAAGATGTTTGTCTGTCTGCCTGGTGCCATTTTTCTCAGAGATGGCCATACAGGTCTTCGTCAAACTTTCAAAGCTTCATCAGTGAGTGCCTTCCTTGCTATCATGGAGTGTTTAAAGAAATAAATTTTTTTTTGAAAATTCTGGGGGGGGTTAAAAAGGGGGGAAAAGTTACAGAATTTTTTTTTTCATCTCTCTATAGTTGTCTAAGCCTTTGTAGCTATGTGAAAGGTGATATTCAGTGATACCTGACCCCATTCCTTAGTAGGTGGAGGGAAGTGTTTTAAAGCCCCCACAAAAAAAATAGAAAAAAAATTTATTTCTTCAAAATGCCAACAAGATTAGAACAGCACTGGGCAGCATCAGGTACCCCTGCTGGTAAATAAATAAAATAAAAATGAAAAACATGGGTGGACGGTGGATTCTCGTCAGAGTACAACCTCAGTCGACCCATGTGAGTTTCTCTCAATTCGGCCTGTTTGAATGTGAGTTTGACCTGAGTATGTCGATTGACTACGTATATTAATTACATACTTTTGGAAAGTACCTTTTAGATCTTTCAATCGCTTGGGCCTTTTCGGACCTTTTAGATTCTTTGAGGAGGAGGAGATTGGGACCATACTCTGTGAAGAGCATTGGTGCTGCTTTAGCAGTCTCCTTGGCTATTGGACACAATCCTGGACGGGTCGCCATTCCGACTCGGTATACCAGCATGCTGGCACTCATTTTGCCGACCTCGGAAGGATGACAGGCCGAGTTAACCCCACCTGGTGTTAATTCAACAGTGGAACAGCATTTGAACTCAGGACCCTCGGATCCAAAGCCCGCCACCCTAACCATTAAGCCAACACCAGACATAATCTTTTAGATTCTTTTGATCTCTTAAAACCCTTTAGACCAGTGTTTCTCAACCTTTTTTGTCCCACGCCCCACTTTGATTTTCAAAAAAATCATACGCCCCACCATGATTGGAGACACTACAGTATATACTACATATGTATTCAAAAGGCTTTATTAAAACCTTATTGCAAATATTATTCAATTGCTACTCACTTCAATGGGAGCCCTGCCCTTGACGCTGGCTGCAGATTTGTTTGATTGGAGGAACCAATTTTGTCAGTTTCAGCCTTAAATCACCACGTTTCGTGATTTCCAGTAAATTTCTCTTAGCTTGCAGCAAATCGGTAACAACACTAAATCCACATTCGACTAAATAAGATGATGGGAAATTTATCAATACTTCCCTTACCAAAGTAGTCGAGTTTGGGTATTTCTTTTCGCTCTCCTCAGACAGCAACATCATGGTTCCTTTGATCTTGAAAAGAGTTTTCACAGACTCATCTTGTTGAAACTCGCATAACTCCTCATGTTATGAATAACTCGCATAACTCCACATAACTCCTGAATCCTCATGCCCCACCAAAATATTGCCATGCCCCACCTTGAGAAACTGCTTTAAACCTTTAGACCTCTTGATGCTTTCGACCCCCTAACCACGATTGGAACACACACTTCAGACCACTTACACTTTTTAGACTCCTTACATGCTTTGGACCCCTTGAATCTCCTCATCCCTTTTGACCCCTTCAGACCCTTTAAACCCCTTGGACCCTTTTAGACCCTAACTACTTTATACCTTTTAGACCTTTGGACTTTAGATTTGAAAATACCCTTTAGACCTTTGGACCCGTTAAGACCCTTATAGACCATTTTTAAAAACCCTTTGACACCTCAGACCCTTTACTCCCCTTTAGACGCACACCACACAAGCATCTTTTCTTCTTTCAAAATGCAGATCATACTTTTTCAGCAAGTAATGTGCAATCTCAATGCACCCAGAGGGTGGTTACTCTGGTAATTTGAACAGAATATCCATATTGGCTCATTGAATTGGTTCACCAATCAAAACCTACAAGCATATTGTTTTTGATGTCAAAAGTTCAAAGCATCAATGGTCAGCTTAAGGTCACATAACATAATCAATTTTCTTCCTATTAACTTGAAATTTGAACAGAATTTGCATATTGGGTTACTAAATTGGTTCACCAACCAAAAGGGAGAAGACTTGTTTTTGAGGACCAAAGGGCAAGGTCACAGCTACTGATTTAGCAAGTACCGGTCTATGACCATTTGTTTGTTTGTTATTTTTAATGTTTATCTTTCATGCCTCTGTTTCTGAGTGATGTGAAGTCAAGAGGTTGAAACGTTTTGCAGACCAGATGTCATTTTTTCCTTTCCATCAATGGAAGGGGATTGATGATAGGTAATTTGAGGGTCCTATCACTTTCCTTTTACCCACTTTGTGTAGGATGGTACGAGTGAGAATCGTAGCGTGTTTTCCAATGGGCAGACACCTCGAGCCGACACCATGCCTGCTCTGCCTCATCCTTCTCGGACGTACACACTCTTCTGTGATGGTGCCTGGTCTCCATCTCTGGCAACGAGCAATGGTCAGTATTCTCTTCCCACACCCAGCTCCCTTCCCAAAACATTTTACCGCTGCTATTGTGCACTGCTCTTTCCCAGTGCCATATCCAGGTGATGCATGATGTCATCGCCGGGTGCCGAAGGAAGGGAGTACTTGGTTTTCACTGCGTTTGTTTTCTTGTTGGTTTGTCCAGGTGATATCTCAGCCATCCTTTGAGCTGGGAAGCTGAAATTTGGGATAAAAGTGAAGATGTTCTTTGGCAAAAATGTTTTTTTTTAACTAATCAATTAATTGATGAATTACTTAATTATTTTCCATTTATTAATTATTTATTTTATTTCTCATCTGGGCAATATCTCGGGCACCTTTTGAGCTCGGAAAGCTGATATTTGGACATGACAGTGACCAAGTGATTTCGCTTCAAGGAGTATTTTTGATTTCTTGATTAATCAACAAATCAATTAATTATTTTCTTTCTTCTTTGTCTGGGTGATATCTCAACTATCCTTTGAGCAAGGAAGCTGAAATTTGAGGACAAAAGCGAAGATGTGCTTTGACAAAAGCAATGTTTTTTTTTTGTTTGTTTGTTTTCTTGATTAGTCATTTAATCAGATCACATCGGCAAGCAGCAGCCTCTACAATCTCTGTGGATCTGGGTAAAATCACAAGCTGGTCCCACACGTGGAGCATGTCTTTCAATCCTGACAAATCTCACGCTCACTATGTCTCTCCGAAAGGATCGTCGAGAACCTCCCCCTCTCACCTTTCTCGGCTTCACGCTGTGGAAACCAAGGGACTTAGGATCACTGGTATCTCCCGTGATGAAGCTGAGTCTTTGGGCCTCTCACTCTCTCACCGCAGGCAGGTCGGTGGTCTTTCTGTCTTCCACCATCTGCTCTCCGGCTTCGCCCCCCCTCCTCCCCCCCCCCGCTCTGAGATATGTCTCCTCCATAATTCCGCAGGGCGCTCAAAGTCCTCCAGCAATCCCCTTCTGGTAAAACGACCAAAATCAAGAATCACTGCTCACCTTCACTCTTCCATTCCTCCTTTTTCCCACCTTTGGAACAAACTCCCACACTCTGTTCAATCCCACTCTTCCCTCCAGGTCTTCAAAACAGCTGTTCACCACCATCTCTTATATTCCCCAATCCAAAACCACTTTCTTTTCCATCCCTGCAAATCCACCCCATACCCACCTCCTTAAAATTCCCTGCTTTCCTTCTTGAAAGTCCCTGTAGTGTCCATCTTGTTTACCCCGTGTACCCAGCCCCATCCCCCTCGCTTGCACTGATCTAATGTCTCTTTCCCCAGTGTTTTTCCTTCCCTCTCCTGCCCCTCTTTCTCCTGCTACCCTTGTTGTGTGTGTTTTTATGTTCGCTCTCATATGAGCCTCGACAGTGTATGCAAAAAACAAACAAACAAAAAAACGATCAATTATTCATTTTTACATTAATTACTTAATTTTTAAAAAGTTACAGATTCGGATGAAACAGTGGTGGTTTAGGTATGTTATTTGTCACTTGAGAAATTATTTTATTATATATGTATTTATTTTATTTATGCAATTGATCAATTATTGTATGCCACTCCCTCCCAATTCCGACTCCATTTGCTGTAAGGTGGCATGCTAGGCAAGGCGCCCGGCGATGCCGTGCTCTGGAGGATTTGTGATTTATTTATTTGGCATGGGGGCGATGCACTTTGAATGAAACGCTACTTTTTAATATTATTTTGTTTTCTTTGCAAAGCTTTTTTGTTTAATATTGCTGTTCTGGCTGACTGCCTTACTAGCAACATTATTGGTGACCTTATAGTATAGCTGCACCTCGTTGACCTTCCTGTCGCATTCGCTTCGAGTTGCCCCTCAGCCTATCCATTTTTCTGGACCTGCAAATTGATTCCACCTCCCCCAATATATGCACTCTATCCTTGTTGCTGTTGATTCCAAGCAGTCTTTTCACTTTGTTTACTGTTATTGATTTCTTTACTTTTTTCCCCATCACTCAGAACAATTAATTTCGACAAGCCAGTCATCCCTGTCTTCTCTAATGGATGGTTCTCCACCGGGTCCTTCATCTTATACCAGCTTTGGCCCAATTGGCACCCCAGAAGGAGGGGAACGCCGCACACCTGGACGTTGGAGCACCACGTCAAAGGCTCCTGGTGCAGAATCAGTTCATGGTGGGTCAAAGTATGACGATATTATTTTGTCCACTGACACATGCTTGAGTCGAGCAAGTTAGGTTCCTCCTCGACTTGTGCCTTGCCAAATCATTAGGCTTGAGTGTTGTAATGGTATTTTTTGTTTTTTTTTGTCTCACCTCCTCCAGGGAGGAGTGATATATTACTTTTCATGATTATCCTTTCCTCATTTCTTTACAACAAATTAAATGGAATCTTCCACCATTCCACCCTTGCTGAGCTAATCCTCTTCAAATTTGTATTGGAGGTACTTGGGTCCATTATACCCAAGAGTTATGGAGGTACCTTGGTCCATTATACCCAAGAGTTATGGAGGTACCTTGGTCCATTATACCCAAGAGTTATGGAGGTACCTTGGTCCATTATACCCAAGAGTTATGGAGGTACCTTGGTCCATTATACCCAAGAGTTATGGAGGTACCTTGGTCCATTATACCCAAGAGTTATGGAGGTACCTTGGTCCATTATACCCAAGAGTTATGGAGGTACCTTGGTCCATTATACCCAAGAGTTATGGAGGTACCTTGGTCCATTATACCCAAGAGTTATGGAGGTTCCTTGGTCCATTATACCTAAGAGTTATGGAGGTACCTTCATTCAATACACCCAAGAGTATGGACCAAATTTGGTTGAATGCATCAGGACAGTAAGATCTTATGGGGTTGTAATCCCCATCTGGATCCACTAAATTAAAGGGAGGTGAAAGAGGAGTTTTGCTCCAAATATTGGTTCGCGGGCGCCAGCAGTGACCACTATTTTCGTTGTGTCTGTTTGTCTGTTTGTCTCTCTGTTTGTGACTCTCTCCAGAGCATAGCTCCATGACGTTTGATGCGATCTTGATGAAACTTGGACACAAGCTAGATATCATGGTCTAGTTGTCTTTTTGTATGAGGGGCGTCTCACGCCCCTTGTGGGCGGAGCCATGCCCACTTGAACTTTTTATTTATTTTTATTTTTTTCTCGATTTTTTTTTCTCGCAATTTGATTTCCTAGAAGCTGTGCGTAATGTCCATAAGTACAACATATAAAAAAATCCGATTTGATTTGGTCAATTTTGACGGAAGAGATAGGTTTTTACGGTAGGGCTTCCTCAAAAGCTTCCACTAACTCAATTGTACCTATCGTGGCATTGTTCAATAATGCCCGCGAACCATCGTCACCTCCCGGCTTGTTGCTATTTCATTCAAAAATCTTCTTCTCAAAAACCGACAACCGGATCCAGACCAAACTGGCCATACGGCATTGTGGCCATGCCTTAACCTTAAGTTGTGTTCCGCATGGCGTATTTCCCCAAGAAAAGGGGGCTACGGCCTCCCTCCCCTAATTCCTCATATTCACCAAAACATTTTCCTCACAAACTACATGACCGATATGGACAAAGTTTGGTACATTTCATCAGAACAGTAAGGTCTCTTTTGATTGTACTCCCCATCCACATATGCCCCCTAGAAGAGGCTGAAAAAGAGGGTTTAGCCTCAAATTCAGGTCATTTATTTTAAAATCTTCTCAGAAACCGACGGTCTGATGCAGACCAAACCCTTCATGAAACAGAAGGACCATACCACTAAGTTGTGCTCCCCATGACCATACCACTTCAGGAAGGGGGGGCCATGGCCCTTCCCCTTAATCCCTCATTTTCACCCTGCATGTTGGTGAAATAACCTTCAGTCCCCCACAGGGCTATTTTTAAATAATAAACAGTGGTTTTTCATTATAATAATTTTTTGAGGTGTTATAGTTAATCATGCAAAGTCAGCGGGTACCACCCCTAAAAGTTTCCAGAAAATAACCATGACATAATCAAGGTAGGTTGGTGGTCTTTCTGTCTTCTACTGTCTCCTCTCCAGTCTTACCCGCCCCCCCCTTGCTCTCTCTGCGATTTGTCCCCACCATATTTCTGCAGGGCGCTCAAGGTCCGCCAACAACCCCCTGCTGGTAAAACTACCAAAATCACGAATCACTGCTCACCTTCACTCTTTCATTCCTCTTTTTTTCCTGCCTTTGGAATAAACTCCCTCACTCTATTCAATCCCATTCTTCCCTCCAGGCCTTCAAAACAGCTGTTCACTACCACCTCTTATCATCCCCTATCCAAATCCTCGATCTTTTCTACCCCCGTTAATCCACCACAAACCCACCTCCTTCAAATTCTCTGCTTTCCTTCTTGAAAGTCCCTGTAATGTCCATCTTGTATTCCCCATGTTCCCCGCCCCATCCCTCTCCCTTCCACAGATCTCCTAATGTCTCTGTTCTCCACTGTTTTGTCCTTCCCTCTTCTGCCCCTCTTGTCTCCTGCCCCCCCTCCCCTTGTTGTGCATTGTGTGTTCGTTCTTATACGAGCCTCGACAATGTACACAAAAAAAGGAACATTCTCAGCACAAAATGGATAATGGGCACACAACTTGCATTTGGACTCATCGGAAAGTGGATTTGATAAATAATTTTCTGATCAAGAATCCTCAGATTACGATGATAGTCAAAATCATTATGTATAAGGTTCTGTAAGACCGTACATGCATGAACCCGAGGTTGAGATGACGTGGTGGGTTATGTAATATATGATCGCCAATTTTTTATCATTATTCTTTTTTTTGTTGTTGGGGTTGGGGCTGTATGATTTTGAGTATAAAAGGGCACCAAAAACATCAAAATCTTTGTTTCAAGATATTCATTCAAGAAAAGAACAATGATTCAATGTTCAGTGAAGCCAAATCTATTTTTAAACCAAACATGATTTTTTGATTCTGTGGACTTTTAAGTCCCTTTAGACTCCTTCGACCATAACACCCTTTATACCCCTTACACCCTTCAGACAGATTAGACAGCATGGACCCTTGACCATTTCAAGCTTTGGACTACTTGGACCTTTTTAGACCCTTTTTCCATGCTTGAGAGGTCAGATTGTTTCGACCCCTTTGACACTTACGACTTTTGGAACATACCCTTTAGAGTTTAGACCTTCAGACCATCTGGAACCTTTGAAGGGCACACCATGCAAATATCTGAAGTCTTCTTGCAAAACACAGGCTCTATATTTTTCAGCAGGTAATGCCTAAACTCGACCCACCCAGGGGCTGGGGTAATCTGCTTGTAATAATTATAATGATACATATTAATGATAATTATTATAATGTTACATAATGATAATGGGAAATAATGGTGTCCTAATGAAATATGAGTACTTTGTCAATTAATTACGTTTCATTGTTATGTGAGTCTATTAATTACGTACTATTGCAATGTGAGTACATCTATTAATTACTTACTGTTTGAATGCGAGTTGGACCATGAGTATGTCTTAATTTTGTCCATTACTTATGTATGATTGGAATGTACCTTTTACACTCCACAGACTCCCCCTTTTTTTTTCTTTTCCTTTTTTTTTTTTTAATACTTGCTCTCTTGCTCTTTTTTTAACAGCTCATGGAAGAGTTGTGACACAACAAACAAGAACAAGGGCAATCAGAGATTGCAGACCCTTGCTAGGACTTGTTTTGTCTGGTGTTTGTGTAGTTTTGTGTCGTATATTATGTGAGGTGCTTGTGTACTGGTGTGTTATGTAATTAATAAGACATAACTTGAACAACAACTTTATAATTGCTGGCAGTGATGACCGGGTACCAAGACATCCCACTTTGATGCAACCCCGCAACCTGACCCTGACCTGTGCCATTTATTATTATTCAATTCAAATCATGGAGGAATCCACAGCTGCATCTCTCCCCGCGCACGGAGGAGTCCACAGCTGCGTCCCGCCGTGCACGGAGGAGTCCACAGCTGCGTCCCGCCGTGCACGGAGGAGTCCACAGCTGCGTCCCGCCGCGCACGGAGGAGTCCACAGCTGCGTACCGCCGCGCACGGAGGAGTCCACAGCTGCGTCCCGCCGCGCACGGAGGAGTCCACAGCTGCGTCCCGCCGCGCACGGAGGAGTCCACAGCTGCGTCCCGCCGCGCACGGAGGAGTCCACAGCTGCGTCCCGCCGCGCACGGAGGAGTCCACAGCTGCGTCCCGCCGCGCACGGAGGAGTCCACAGCTGCGTCCCGCCGCGCACGGAGGGGTCCACAGCTGCGTCCCGCCGCGCACGGAGGAGTCCACAGCTGCGTCCCGCCGCGCACGGAGGAGTCCACAGCTGCGTCCCGCCGCGCACGGAGGAGTCCACAGCTGCGTCCCGCCGCGCACGGAGGAGTCCACAGCTGCGTCCCGCCGCGCACGGAGGAGTCCACAGCTGCGTCCCGCCGCGCACGGAGGAGTCCACAGCTGCGTCCCGCCGCGCACGGAGGAGTCCACAGCTGCGTCCCGCCGCGCACGGAGGAGTCCACAGCTGCGTCCCGCCGCGCACGGAGGAGTCCACAGCTGCGTCCCGCCGCGCACGGAGGAGTCCACAGCTGCGTCCCGCCGCGCACGGAGGAGTCCACAGCTGCGTCCCGCCGCGCACGGAGGAGTCCACAGCTGCGTCCCGCCGCGCACGGAGGAGTCCACAGCTGCGTCCCGCCGCGCACGGAGGAGTCCACAGCTGCGTCCCGCCGCGCACGGAGGAGTCCACAGCTGCGTCCCGCCGCGCACGGAGGAGTCCACAGCTGCGTCCCGCCGCGCACGGAGGAGTCCACAGCTGCGTCCCGCCGCGCACGGAGGAGTCCACAGCTGCGTCCCGCCGCGCACGGAGGAGTCCACAGCTGCGTCCCGCCGCGCACGGAGGAGTCCACAGCTGCGTCCCGCCGCGCACGGAGGAGTCCACAGCTGCGTCCCGCCGCGCACGGAGGAGTCCACAGCTGCGTCCCGCCGCGCACGGAGGGAGTCCACAGCTGCGTCCCGCCGCGCACGGAGGAGTCCACAGCTGCGTCCCGCCGCGCACGGAGGAGTCCACAGCTGCGTCCCGCCGCGCACGGAGGAGTCCACAGCTGCGTCCCGCCGCGCACGGAGGAGTCCACAGCTGCGTCCCGCCGCGCACGGAGGAGTCCACAGCTGCGTCCCGCCGCGCACGGAGGAGTCCACAGCTGCGTCCCGCCGCGCACGGAGGAGTCCACAGCTGCGTCCCGCCGCGCACGGAGGAGTCCACAGCTGCGTCCCGCCGCGCACGGAGGAGTCCACAGCTGCGTCCCGCCGCGCACGGAGGAGTCCACAGCTGCGTCCCGCCGCGCACGGAGGAGTCCACAGCTGCGTCCCGCCGCGCACGGAGGAGTCCACAGCTGCGTCCCGCCGCGCACGGAGGAGTCCACAGCTGCGTCCCGCCGCGCACGGAGGAGTCCACAGCTGCGTCCCGCCGCGCACGGAGGAGTCCACAGCTGCGTCCCGCCGCGCACGGAGGAGTCCACAGCTGCGTCCCGCCGCGCACGGAGGAGTCCACAGCTGCGTCCCGCCGCGCACGGAGGAGTCCACTGCTGCGTCCCGCCGCGCACTTTGGAGTCCACAGCTGCGTCCCGCCTCGCACGGAGGTGTCTCCAGCAAATTGAGTCTTGAAAGAAAATACACACAAATACTCAATGGCTTGATATCACTGTAAATCATTTACTGTAACTCTTGATTATAGCAATACACAATGACATGATCACAAGGAAAAAGGACATAATATTGTTGTGGAGCCGGGTCTCGGTGGCGAGCACGACGGCTAGGGGAGCAGTGGAGTTGGCTCCACTGAACACCCGGAATTTAGGTCGTACTTTTCAGATGAATCCGAAAGGTCACGGGTCCCTTATCGGACCGAAGACCGCCAATATCTCGACCACGTGGGATAGAGTCAATTGCCAATTTCAATATACCTAATAACCCACATCGTCAAACTACCGGGGAAATTCACCCTCGGCAGGATCTACGTGATCCAGGCTGTTACCGAGCCGGATCTGAGTCGTACCCTGAGCGGAGAGTACCAGATCCCTGCCGGCCAATTGCACGATTACAGCAACAATGAGGCCTCCTAATTCCCGTTCGCGGCGCGGCAAACCGATGGAAGAAAGGACAAGGACGAGCTGGGACATTCAACAAGAGGGGATTTATTTACAATGGGGGGGGGGTACACAAAGAGCAGAGTTATCCGAATAAGAAATGTAATGTACAATGATCAAAAGAAAGTTCATTTACACAATTATACTTGAAGAAGGGCCCACACACAGACACACACACCCCCCAAAAGAAATGATGGCCGCGGCCTTTATTGATATCCCCAGCTCAGAGGGAAGGTGAGCTGCAGGTAAGGATGCTCGCTTGGACCTTCCCGCCTCGTGCGGCCCTTGACGATTCGGCTCAGCAGGACTAGAACCCGCAACTCTATGCCGCTGCAAGCACCGGGTACGGACGGCAGCGTCCGGCTCCAGCACACTCCTCCGGCACGTGACGAGACAGCGAGCGCCAGCAGAGGAGACAGGCAAGCGATTCTCGTCCTGACAGACTCGCAGGCAGGCGATCCTCCGCAGGACAGGCTCAAAGGAAAAAGACCAGACCTCCTCGTGCACACCCGCTCTTCTCTTCACCCCCCCCCCGACGCAACTCGCCTCCGGATTGGTCGGTTGGTGTCAGGCGATCCGCTCGCCATTCGTGATTCGTCCGAGGGGCATGGCGAGCATCCTCGCTGCCCGTCCCCCCTGAGAGGCATTCCTCCTTCGGGCGACATGCCTCCGCATTGGCTGAAGGCAACACGTCTTGCTCGACCCTGGAGCGGAGCCAATGCGTCTGTTGCCAATGGAACTCCACCCACAGGCGCTCGGCACGTATGCGCGTCAGGCGGATGGTGGAAGGGAGCCAGGGAGGATGCCGTTGTTGTTGGTGGTGTAAAAATCCTAACTATAAAATAACCTGTAGCGCACGTACACTTAATTCCCATTAGACACAGGGGATGGATTCTAACTATACACATTTACTTAACGAAATAACTGATCTTCGGGGACCTGAATGTTGAGTGCTCATGGCTGCCAGATTCGTAACATTATGTCATGGCATGAAACAAATTGTTTCAAAATTTTGCTGAACCGAGTTAAAGGGCTTGCGCATGTCTTTTTTAGAACTACAATGGCCGCACCAATCTACCAGTTTGATGGCCACCAGGTCATCTTTGATGTGATCTCGAAAAACATGACGTGCATATGTAAGCCATCATTCATTATTTGTGTGCCAAGTTTGAACAAGATCAGTAAACGCATGTCCAACAAATGGTTGAGGATGTGTTCAATACCGAGTTTTTTTAGGTCAGCAAGCTAACCTAATATAACCGCTCGATGTCCTCAGATCCGTCCGTCCGTCAACAATTTTTATTTTTCTATCTCCTCCGAGACGTCTCCGCCGATTGAGTTCCAACTTGACACGATGATGGTACAAGTTGCGCTCTATAGATCGTCTGAGCCCTTTTTCGCCTCGGGGTCAAGGTTACAGGGTCATCAAGTGCAAAATGACCGATTGGTCGAATGGCCTATTATGTATAATGGGTTTCATAGGGATTATTAAGAAGATTTAATTCGACCAACTAGTTTCTCGTTACCTCTGTCGTCTGGCCCTGTTTATTGGGCAACACGAGATCCGTTGACTTCAACACGGCTTCACGCGATTATTTGAAGTTCAATGTAAATTCTGTTTTCACTTTTCGTAGTCGCTAAGGTTGATTATCACTCGGTTGCATCAAGTTTTGTGAAAAATGAATGTTTATATCCTCAGTCTGTGTGGAATGCATTGCAGCGAGGGGTAGCTTCCATGGGCTTTCATCCGTTTCCATGACATATAATGAGGCTGTCTTTAGTTCGAGTTGATTTCTGTTTTCACTTTTGGGACCTTCTGGTGTAGCTACACTTTAATGAAGATAATTTTCGTGCAAATCTGCTCGGAAACGCACTTTTCATGAGGAAAATACATTCAATTCAAATAACCATGAGACTCTGGAAGGGACACCACATGCTTTCCGTTCACTGCTTCACCTCGTAATCTGTCCTCCTGAGGGACTGCTTATTCGGAGCATCTGTGAGATTAATGTTTATATTTTACATGGTTTGGGGATGTGCTCTACAAGTATCTGAAAGAATTCCGGTGAAAAACGGACGTTTTAAGATTTTGTTAGGGCATTTCATCTGACGGCGAGCTGGTTGGTCACGTGACGCCGCGCAGATGTGCAGGCAGCGAGTGATTGAGCTTCTCGGTGGCCCGAGGGTTCTTTTTCGTTGGTGTCCAGCTCTGTCCTGGATACAGCCATTAAATGCACAAACTTCGAGTATTTATTTCACGGCCATAAACGCGGGTTTGAAAATTGTATCATATAATGATGTTGGGAATGATTCCGAGAATATGGAGATTTTTGCTTCGAGCGGCCTCACGCCTTTATTTCAAAATTCAATTTGAATTCTGTTTTCACTTTCCGTAGTCGCTAAGGTTGATTAACACTCGGTTGCATCAAGTTTTGTATCCGAGCTGACCGTCAAACCCGCTCGGGTGTATTTTTTGTTTGTTTGTTTTTGTTACAACTAAAATGGCCGCCAGTCTACCAGTCGGCCATCTTTGTTCAGATCACAATAAAGTGAGGTACACGTGTATGCCATCATGTACTGTGCTTGTGCCAAGTTTGAACAAAATCGGACTATACACGTGACGTCTGAGAAATGGCTGGATGCACATTTCAGTAACAAAATGGCTGCCAGTCAGCCATCTTGGATCTGATTTCGTTAAACAGAAAAAAAAGACGTGTATATGTGAGCCATCATTCATTATCTGTGTGCCAAGTTTGACCAAACAGCGGTAAAGGCATGTCTGTGAAATGGTTGAGGACATGTTCGACATCAGGTTTTTTACAACTAAAATGGCTACCAGTTGGCTACGTTGGATCGCATTGCGAAGCAAAATGATGTGCATATGTATACAATTATGTGTTGTCTTTGTGCCAAGTACAACTAAAATCGGTCCATACATTATATGGTTGCAGAAGCATACATGTATGCACGCACACGAAAATTGAGACCAAATCCATAAGCACCTGTTTTACACTAAGTCCAATGGGGGCCAATTAAACACATCAATATAAACATAAACCAAATCGGCGAGTCTGGCTCTTGGTGGTGAAGTTTCATCTCTATAGAATTTACCTGATCAAACAACCATGAAATAATAATTTCGTTATACATTTCAAAAAGGTTATTTAATCTGCATTAATAAGTGCGTGTGTGTGGCTCAGTGCGTCTCCTCCACAACTCCAAAACCATGAAACCTAGCAGCCTGAAACTTTGCATGCACACTAAGGGAACTCC
>NC_140961.1:164268344-164275844 GCF_056783735.1 Eptatretus burgeri
CAAGGATACGGTCAATCGTTGACCTCTTTGGTGAAAAGCCTGACTGCTCTGGACGCTGGTGCTCAAGCAGATGGTGGCGAAACCTATCAATAATTATCCGAACAAAGACCTTGCCCGGCACTGAGAGCAGCGTCACCCCTCGGTAGTTGTTGCAGTCTTGGCGATCACCCTTCCCTTTCCAGAGAGGGACAACAAGGCCCCTCTTCCAATCAGTTGGGATGATGCCTGTTTTCCTGGTAGAGCACAAAACTGCATGCAACGACACGAGTGCAGCATTTCCACCAGCCTTGAGAAGTTCAGCATGGATGCCACAGATCCCTGGAGCTTTGCCCCGTTTCAACTGGTTCACCGCAGCCCGTGTTTCCACAAGCGAAGGTGGACCACAGTTGATTTGAGGGTCAGCAACAGGGATTATAACACCCTTGACGTCCAACACGACAGCTGGGGGATCAGCCTGGTACAACCGCTCAAAGTAACCGGCCCAGCGGGCCTTCACTTCAGACTCCTCTGTCAAGAGCCCACCACTCTCTGCTCTAACTGCAGTGCTCCGAGGGTTGGGCTTGGATGAACGCAATGCGCGAATTCCCCTGTAAGCGGGACGAGAATCACCTGTCCACAGGTGATGCTCTACCCCCTCACAGATTCCTCACACATAGTCCTCCTTGTCCACCCTCAGTGCACGTACAGTTTTACGCCTCAGCTCCCTGAACAGCTCAGCTCTGCCATTCAGCCTGGCCCTGCGACTCTGGTCAATGGTATCCGGTGTCCCTTGAGAGACAAAATTCTTCTTTGCCCTGCGGTGAGTTCCAAGACATCCACCGGCAACATCAAGGACGGTGGTCTTGAAGGCACTCCACAACTCTTCAGGACCCCCCAAAGCACCCAGACCCCCCAAGTGTCCACTCAGCCTGTTCGCAAACTCCTCAGCTACTCTCTCATCCCTGAGCTTACCAACATCCAGCCTTGGCTGGGATGGTACCATTCTCCAGGATTTAAGGTGCAGCTTTAGAGTTGCTTCAACAAGCCTGTGGTCAGTATTGAGGAACTGAGCACTTTGGTCGACCCTGCAGTTCTGGATCATCCTCCAACAACCGTCAATGAGGACATGGTCAATCTCCTTTGCCACACCGCCAGCGTTGGAATACCAAGTCCAGCGATGAGCTTGTGGGCGCTGAAACCATGAACCAGCCACCCTAAGTCCATGACTTCTTGCAAAGTCAAGGAACTTAGTGCTGTTCTGGTTCATAGTTCCTGACCCATGGGGACCAACACACACCTCATAACCAACCCCATCAGTTCTAGTCGATGCATTGAAATCCCCCAAGACTAGAAGTGTATCTCGTCTGGGGCAATGATCAACCACAGACTCGAGCGTGGCGTAGAATGCATTCTTCACGGTGAGATCACTCACCTCAGTCGGAGCATAAACAGAGACCAGGGAAATGACACCTAAGGAGTGACGAATCCTTGATCTCATAATACGCTCGGTGACCGGTGTTACCTCAATTATCATTGGGGTCAGCTTATTGGATACAGCTACAGCAACTCCTTGGGTATGGTAACCATCAGAGTGACCAGACCAATAGTAGGTGTAACCACCCACTATTATCTCGCCGCAATCCGGTCTCTGAACCTCAGAGAGAGCTGCAATCCCGATGTCCAAACGCTTGAGCTCAGATGATAACAGAGACAGGTGATCATCCTCTCTTAGGGATAGGACCCACTCGAAGGGACCGCCTCAGGTTAACCCAAGGAGACCGCCGTCTGGTGTGGTTTAAACCGACCCAATTATGCTTTATGAACATGCTTAGTCCTCCATTTTCCCCCCTAATCACTTGTTTTTACAGAATTACAAAAAAGTTTTTCGACATCTTTAGAATTCTCATACCTTGAGGAATCTTATACTCTTCATAATATTTATGCTCCAAGCACACCCATAGCTCGTCAAGAATTCTTTAGAAGCTTGAAAAACACCTCACTCCCCTTGATAACCGAAATTCCCCAAAAAATCCAAATGATCACATTTGTATCAGTGGGGACTTCAACTGTACCCTCCACCCCAAACTCGATAGGAACAGTGCTGAACCCCGCGCTGCCTCCGCAATACCTCTTGTGAGATTATTACAAAAATTAAATTCCATCGATTATATGGTGGTTGCAACATCCTTCCATCAGGCAGTACTCCTGGTGCTTTTACATTTTAAATAACCTTGTGCTTGCATGACGGGATAAGTTTTATATTAATCCCATTCTGGAACATCTTATTTCATCATCCCAAATCTGTTCATCTTGTTTCTCAGACCATAGCGTAATCCTTCTAACTGTCTCCATCCCTGCCCCAAGCAGAAGAGTGCTTCCTGGAAATTTAAGAACAACCTCCTTGATGATGCCACTTTCAAACAAGCCTTTGCAGAGGTGTGGTGTATCGTAGTTGCCTCCAAAGGAGATCTCCCTAATTTAAAGCAATGGTGGGACAATACTAAAACCCACGTTAGACTCTTTCGTCAGCAATACCATGCATATCGTGCTCAAATTGAACAAAAAATATATCACTCTCCTTGAGGATGAAATCCTAAAACTGTAGGAACAGCTTCATGGGACAAATGATAGAAGCCATTTAAAAATAGAACAGCAAATCCATGGAAAAACTTCTCTGCTGAATTATATTTCTGAAAAGCGAACACGGAGTGCGTTTATACAGTTAAAAATGAAATATGTACACAACCTTGATTCGCCAACCAAATTTTTCTTTAACCTTCATAAGGAAACGGTGTCCCCGCAGACAATGCGGTTACTTCATAACGGGGAAACTCCTTTGTGAGGTCACTCCACTCAGGCATGCTGCTCGGAATCATTTCATCCAATTATTTGCACATCATGACATATATCCAGATGCCATATCTGAACTTGCCTCCTTCCTCTCAACCTTAGCAGAAGAAAGGAAACAACAGCTAGCAACCCCCCTTTCCCTGTGTGAAGTTACTGCTACCCGCAATACCCTGGAACATGACAAACCCCTGGACTTGATGGACTGACAAGTGAATTTTTCCATCACTTCTGGGACTTTCTTGGACCCCATCTCTTGCAGGTCTTCAATGAAAGTTTAATGGTGGACAACTACCATGGAGTTGTCAGAGAGCAGTCACCTCCTTAATTCCAAAAAAAGGAGACTCTCAATCGATTGAAAAGTGGCGTCCCCATCTCTGTTCTATGTAAAGGTTATAAAATTTTTGCCAAAGTTTTATCATGTCATTTAAAAAAATGTTATGAACCTTTTAGTAGGAGAGCACCAGAATTTTTGTATTCCTGGATGTGCTATTTTTGATATACAGTAGACTAGGCGTAAGTTGGCAGCGTGTAAGTCGTCACTTCGCCTAAGTCGGCAGCGTCAAAAAGTCCCGAATTTATCTCATGTTAAATCCCTTTGAATAATGGGTCATCCCTCTGTAAGTCGTCATCTCTAAGTCGTCACTTCGTCTAAGTCGTCAGATGTTGTCCGTTCCCGCGTAATGGAAACTCAAGTAAATTACCACTCCTAACTCGTCACACGGAACTGCTGCCTCGTGAGAAGCCCGATTTCATGGAATCGTGATGCTCCCTCATTGGTTTACACCGCCAGTGATAGGCTATTTATAACTGCGTACACACGTTGATCGTACTGCAGGCAGGACAATGGCGACTAAGCGTAAGCTTACAACTAAAACCTACCAAGAAAAATACGACATTATCCAGTTTTGCGAGGCAAACCCACTGATGAAGAAAACAGCCACAGCTGAGAAGTTGGACATCAAACGGCAGACATTGAACGATATCTTGAAGAATAAGGGCAAGATATTTGGACAAGTGGAGAAGATCGCGAGGCCGGTGGGAAGTGTGAAACGCGTGAAATATATGTCCTTTGAAGATGTCGATGACGCGCTCATCATCTGGTTTCGGCAAATGTCGGCTCAGCCAAATATTCGGTTGGACGGTGAAATGTTGCTGCTGAAGGCACGTAAATTCACTGCGGACCTCGGGCAGGATGATGCTGAGACCTTGCCGATGCACTGGATAGACAGATTCAAAGTGAGGTGGGGAATCCGCAAGGTCAAGAGGTGCGGCGAATCAGGCAGCGTGGATTCGCCGATACTGTCTGGATGTGATGCGCCGATACTGTCTTTTGGTGGAGGATTGCCCAGACAACATCATGGAATACAATGACCGGTTTGAGTCCTTTCTCATGCACCAGATTCCCAAGAGTTTGAGGCAGTCAAGCATAACGGATTACTTCGCGAAGGAGTAAAGGATCAATCGAGCTTCGTGTTGAAGTCCGATCATGGTTTGATATTGGCTTGTTTTGTACATTACCGCACTCACTTACACATCGGTATTGAGTGGTAATCTTCACCACGATGACTGTGTGTCATGTAATTTGTCATATATATATATATATATATATATATATATATATATATATTTATTTTATTTTTTTTTTAATCCATGACGTTATTCGGTTTTGTCATAATTTTCATAAGAATGTTGGCCTCGTTTTCATTGACCAAGGAAAAGCCTTTGACTGTATCGATCATACCTATCTTTTTCGAATCTTCGAAGGCTTTGGCTTTGGTCCCATTTTTATATCGTGTATTTAACTGTTATCCTGCAATATATCTTGTGTCCTCAGTCAACCAAGTGCTATGCTCTTCTATTGATATACAATGGGGTGTGTGACAGGGTTTCCCTTTCTCTGGACTTCTGTATTCTCATCATTGAGCCTCTTCTTCTCTTAAATTACGTACTCACGTTTCCAGCTTTACTGGATCTATCCTCTCTATACCACTTAAAGTCTCTGCTTATGCAGATGATGCCTGTATGTTTATAAATCACAATGCTGATGCTACTGAAATGGCTCAAGCTTTGGAGACATAGTGTCAAGCTTGTTCTGGCCAGGTGAATTGGGGAAAGAGTTATGCCCTTTGGGCTGGGCCTGGAACCTGCCCACCAATAACATTGCCAGGACTGAACTGGCATCAAAATGGAGTTAAACACCTTGGAGTTTTTCTGGGCGATCATACCTTTGAGCTGCAGAACTGGATAGGATTACTCGACCGAGTGATGCAAAAACGAATCTGTTGGAAAGGACTCCTTTGTCAACTCTCCTATCGTGGAAGAACCCTTGTCATCAATAACCTGATCGCCTCCATGCTATGACATAAGATGATTTGCTCACACCCTCCGGCCAACCTCTTACTCATGCTTCAGAGAAACATAATCGACTTATTCTGGAATGGGAAGCATTGGTTACAACCTGCCGTGACTTACCTGCCGCTTACTAAAGGTGGACATGCTCATTGACATTCGTAGCTGGATTATGTGTTTCCGACTCCATTTCGTTTCACAACTCCTATATGGTGATGAGGCCTTATTGTGGAAACCGCTGGCACACTGCCTACTACAGACTGCAGGCAGACTTGGATATTCCTGAGAACTCTTTGTGATGAACCTTCAACACATTGATGTAGCCCCATTACCTGCTTTCTACCAAGGGTTGATGAACGCATGGCGAGCGTTTTCCTTCTCCCGTGAAATGGTGACTTACAGCATGGAAATGTTTCTTGATGAGCCTTTGTTTTACAACCCTTTCCTCAAAAACAGCTTCAATGAAAGAGTGCTCATCCAACGCTTCACTGATGGTGACCTATTCCGAGTAAATAACCTCAAAACCTGAGCTATGAATCAGTGGCCGAGCGCAACTGCACTGGCAGAAATAACCGGAGTACAGTCTGGAAGAACTATGTGCCGGGTGAAGGTCCAATACTCTGCTGAGTGCTGCAGTAAGTCGAGAGCATTCCTTGAAGAAACAGTGATAACTACTGAAACCAAAACCGGTCTTTTTCCCAAACTCCTTGTATATGACTCAGCAAACGATCCCTCTCCTGGCCAAGACAAGCCTAACAACCCTCCATTATCTCACCCCCTTTCCAAAGAAAGGTTGGTGCAATGTCAATCTCTTGCCATCGAAACCTCAGGTACTCCAATGGTACCACTCCATGTGTGACTTTGATTCAATCTCCAACACCACCAACCCAACTGGAAAGGGTTTTATTCCCTACCTACCCCAAAATATGTTGGAGATATCCAATGGAAATTAGTTCACTGGGCTTTACCCTGTAATATTTTACTAAACCGTTTCTCTGTCGCTAATTCTCACCTTTGTCCTTTCTGTGCGTCCATTGAAACATTTCCTCATATATACCTCAGATGGAGACACCTGAAAACCCTCTTTAATCACCTCCAACAAATTTTTAACAAACTAAATTTTCCATTTCATCACAATGTTTTTATCCTTGGTCTTACTGGCCCCTCTTCCTTTAAGAAAGTAGTTTTAGCAAATTTTATAATCGGCCAAGCTGAGTTTGCAATTTACGAGTCCAGGAAGGCAAAAATGGAGAATATTGCTGTTGCCTCTCACAATATATTACTTGCTTTTAAAGCTTTTGTGAGTGCAAGATTAAAGCTTGAACATTGTTTTTATAAAGTGAACAATAATTTACCACTTTTTGAGGACAAAATCGGCACTCAAAGATGCCATCTGTAAACTTGTTGACAGCACTCAAAGATGCCATCTGTAAACTTGTTGACAGCTTTTCCTTTCTCCCCTAAAATGAATTGTTGACCTTTTTTCCCCTTCCTCCTTTCTCCTTGTTTAAACGAGGTTTAAATTTGATAATTTCGTCTGCATAGGTACAAAGAGTTGAAGTTGCTAATTGCATTAGATTGCTTATCGCGATCCGGTCTCCTGTGCTGTCTCTCGAATGTAGTTTATTTTTTATTCTGTTCCACAAACACAAGGCTTTCCTGTTTTCGGCTTAGAAATAAGTTACATCAGATGTACAACAATACAATGACTTTTTATGATGATTTTCTTTGTCGGATAAACTTTTAGATTTCCGTGTTGCCTCGCAGACTCCTTTGCCTGGCCACCACGGTCATGTAGCAGTGGTGGGCAGCACACAGCAGGACTTCAGACGGAGGTGCATTCGACATCGTGTTGGTCTGACATGGGTGGCAACAGTAATCTTGCTGATAACCTCAAGGTATGTGACGTTGTTAGGTGAGCCTGGCGATAATCATTCGATCATGTGGATTCTTACTAAATATTCATAAGGCAAGACTCCACTTTAAATATGAAAATTCTTCTTACGTGCTTCGCACGCTGAAATGGTTATCAAAAAGGCGCTATTTAAGCCTGTTACCCCACGCGCATAGCACAACATGGAGTGAAGCAATTGGTTCACTTTGTTGATCTATTTCTTTCATAGAGGAACAACTTCATTTCAGTTTAATTGTATATTTTGAACACTTCTGCATGAATCAGAAGATGAACCTGCACTTAAGCAGTACATTGTCTGTGAATTTGGCAAATTGTACAGAATCTCAGCCCTCCATCCGTTCATCTATCTGTCCATCAAAATGAAGAAGAAGAACCTTTATATTCCACTATGTTTAATTCTAAAGTGT
>NC_140961.1:164280844-164298344 GCF_056783735.1 Eptatretus burgeri
CTCTCACCTCTCTCAAAAATCCCCCCTCACCTTTCTCCCACCTTTCATCCCCCTCACTCTTCCTTCTCAAAGTTGCCCCCCTCTCATCCACCAACCTGCCTCCCTCCACTGCCCTCTCACCTCCATCTCTTCACTCCACCTCCTCAAATCCTCAACTGCCTTCTTCCTTGTCTCTTGTCCCCCTCTCCCCCAGCACCACAGAGCCTTTTCTCCTCATTCGGCCCCCTCCCCTCGCTGTTCTGCAATACCCCACACTCCTTCAGCAACCCTCCTTACCTGCCCCCCTCGTCCCTTGTCCTACCCTCCCCCTCCCCCTCCACCTCCTGCACCCAAAGCCTCCTCTCCTTCCTCTTCATTAAAAGTGTGGACCTCAAATATCCGGGGCCTTCGCTCAAACCTTTCAGATCTTTCCATACAGGTTGCCACTGACAAACCAGACATTATCTGCCTAACAGAAACTTTCCTCTCCCAAGACGTGTCTGACTCCCAAGTATCTCTCCCTGGCAACTCCCTCTTACGGTATGACAGACCTGAGCCTCGTCCTGGTGGAGGTGTTGCTCTCTTCATCAAAGACTCTATTCCTCACTCTCCATGCACTGCTCTCACTCCCCCACACCCCCAGGAATACCTCTGGCTTCGGCTTCCCCTCCACTCCCACCTCATGTTTATATGTGTACTGTACCGTCCACCGAACAGTGATGACTCCATCTACATCTCACTATCCGAAAACATGGACCATCTTCTATCTTCTCATCCAAACTCTCTCTTCCTCTTATGTAGTGACTTCAATTGTCATCACGCCAGTTGGCTAGGTGTGGGTACCTCTCTCACCTGCCATGGCACCTCAGCAAAAGCTTTCTGCGACTCATTGGGACTGACTCAATGGGTCAACTTCCCGACCCGGATCTCAACCAATGGTACTCCATCTCTTCTGGATCTGATTTTGACAAATTTCCCTGACAATATCTGCTGCTCTTCCTTCGCTCCAATTGGTTCTTCTGACCACGTCCTTGTTAAAGTGGACATCTCTCTGGCTGTTATCAGAGAACCACCTCACCGCCGTCGAGTCTGGCATTTCACTCAAGCCGACTGGCAGGGTCTCCGAGCAGCCATCAAACTTACAGACTGGTCTCCTATCACTACTTTCTCAAACATCAACTCATCCTGGGAATTCTTTCAAAGAAACTTGCTCTCCCTCATGCACAGATTTATCCCCTCTCGTGTTCAGTTGTCTTACCCTTCCTCCCGCCCTAGGTTTACTGAAGCTTGTGGCGAGGCAGTTGTCCTGAAACAACTTGCCTTTGCCTCATCGAAAGCAAACCCAACTGAGGGCAATCTCAGTTCTTTCCACAAAGCTTGGAACAAGTGTGTATCTACCCTCAGGAGAGCCAGAAAACAACATCTTTCTCATCTCAAGTCTGAACTCTCAAACCTCTCTCCCTCCTCAAAATCCTGGTGGCGTTTAATCAAATCTGTTTCTGGTGTATGTTCCCCCTCCATCCCCTCCCTTACCTCAAATGGCCGCACTGCTGATTCCACACGTGATAAAGCTGAATGTCTAAACTCGGTGTTTGCAGCTAAATCTTGTGTCCTAAACCCATCACTATCTCTACCCACTTTACCCAGTCGCACCCAACTGTCCCTGGACTCTGTATCCTTTTCTCCTGACAAGGTGGAGAGCTTGCTTTCAAACCTCGAGTCAGATTCTGCAACCGGTCCAGACGGCATCAGCCCACGTGTCCTCAAAGCCTGCTCTTCTGCTCTTGCTCACCCTCTCTCTGTTCTATTCACCCTCTCATTTGCCCAAGGTCATCTGCCATCTGCTTGGAAATCTGCTAACATCACTGCCCTGCATAAAAAAGGTGCAAAAACAGATCCCTATAACTACAGACCAATCAGCCTTCTCCCAATCATCAGCAAGGTGATGGAATCCATCATCGCCTCAGATATGAAATCCTTCCTCTTCTCCAATGGCTTGATTTCCAATCATCAATTTGGTTTCAGACCAGGTCACTCTACCCTGGATATGCTGCTTCTGCTCTCCCATCAATGGATGGAGGTCCTCAATGCCAGACAGGAAATCCGAGCCGTATCCCTGGACATATCACGTGCTTTTGACACAGTCTGGCACCCTGCCCTACTCACCAAACTCTCTTCCCATGGTATTCAAGGCCATCTCCACTCATGGCTCGCAGACTTCCTCTCCTGTCGCAGTCAACGTGTGGCCCTAAATGGAGTTCTTTCATCCCCTCTTCCTGTGCAGGCTGGAGTTCCTCAAGGTAGCGTTCTGGGCCCTGTTCTTTTTCTGGTTTTCATCAATGATCTCTCGGACTCTCTGGAAAATCCTCTATTTCTCTTTGCCGACGACTCCACCCTCTGCCGTACCATCTGTCATCCCTCAGACCGGCAAGCAGCAGCTTCTTCACTCACTGCAGATCTGGATAAAATCACAAACTGGTCCAACACGTGGAACATGTCTTTCAATCCAGACAAATCTCACACTCTCACTATGTCTCTTCGAAAGGACCGTTTACAAAACCCCCCATCCACTTTCTCAACAATCCTCTGGAAGAAGTCTTTTCTTTCAAGCTTCTAGGTCTCACTATCTGCCATGACCTTTCCTGGGAAAGTCACATTTCCAACCTCGCCTCAAAAGCCAGTCGCCGACTGGGAATCCTCCGTCGTGCTAAGTCCTTCCTCGGCCCTCTTGAGCTCCTGACCACTTACAAAGCTTTTGTCCGTAGCCTGATGGAGTACTGCTCTCCCCTCTGGGCTGGTGCTCCTTCCTCCCACCTTTCTCGGCTTCACGCTGTCGAAACCAGGGCATTTAAGATCATCGGCATCTCCCGCAATGAAGCTGAGTCTTTGGGCCTCTCACTCAATCACCGCAGGTTGGTCGGTGGTCTTTCTGTCTTCTACCGACTCCTCTCCAGCCTTGCCCCCCTGCTCTCTCTGCGATTTGTCCCCACCACATTTCCACAGGGCGCTCAAGGTCCGCCAACAACCCCCTTCTGGTAAAACTACCAAAATCACGAATCACTGCTCATCTTCACTCTTTCATTCCTCTTTTTCCCGCCTTTGGAATAAACTTCCTCACTCTATTCTTTCCCATTCTTCCCTCCAGGCTTTCAAAACAGCTGTTCACCACCACCTCTTATCTTCCCCCATCCAAATCCTCGATCTTTTCTACCCCCGATAATCCACCCAAGCCCACTTCCTTCATTTCTCCTACTTTCCTTCCTGAAAGTCCCTGAAATGTCCATCTTCTCTTCGCCATGTTCCCCGTCCCATCCCCATCCCTCTCCCTTCCACAGTTCACCTAATGTGTCTGTTCCCCACTGTTTTGTCCCTTCCACTCCCGCCCCTCTTGTCTCATGCCTCCTTGCTGTGAGTTGTGTGTTAGCTCTCATACGAGCCTCGACCAAGGTATACAAAAAAAAAAAAAAATACTTTTGTGATTTCTGTGTGGAATAAGCTCGGATTTCGTACTTTTTTCGGCTTTTTTTGTATTGTTCCGCTGCAGGCCAGGGGGATGCATGTGTGGATGTCAGGCAATTTTTTTTGGTTTCGGCAATTTTCTGGAAGAAATAGTGCATTGTTTTGGGGTGGGGGGGGGTGCAAGTATCCCAGTATTTTTGGCCACGAAAGTATCCATCTTGTCCATCCTTGGCATTCTCCCCTACCCCTCATCGTTACCTGCATCCCTTGTTTGTCTGTCTCTGTCTACTTTCTCCCTCTGCCTGACTATTGGTGTTTCCCCTCTCTCCAAGCTGCTGTTCCCTTTATAATGTTGGGTCCTGATTTGTTCTGTGTCATCGCTCCTCCACGAGCCGAGACAATGTAAATTAAAAAAGTCCTTTCTTTCAAGCTTTTGGATCTCACGATCTGCCATGACCTTTCCTGGGAAAGCCACATTTCCAAGCTGGCCTCCAAAAGCAGTCGTCGACTGGGTTTTCTCCATTGTGCAAAGTCCTTCATTGGCACATCTGAGCTCCTAACCATATACAAAGCTTTCGTCCGCAGCCTGATGGAGTACTGCTCTCCCCTCTGGGCTGGTGTTCCTGCCTCTCACCTTTCTCAGCTTCACGCTGTGGAAAGCAATGCTTTTGGAATCATTGGCATCTCCCACGATGAGGCTAAGTCTTTGGATCTCTCACTCTCTCATATTTTCACAGGTGCTCAAGGTCCGCCAGTAACCCCCTCTAGTGAACCAACCAAAATCAAGAATCACTGCTCCCCTTCATGCTTTCATTCCTCTTTTTTGCCTGCCTCTGGAACAAACTCCCACACACTTTTCAATCCCACTCCTCCCTGCAGGTCTTCAAAACAGCTGTTCACCACCATCTATCTTCCCCCATCCAAAACCATGATCTTTTCTACCCCCGTTAATCCACCCCAAACTCTTTCAAAATTCCCTGCTTTCCTTCCTGAAATTCCCTTTAGTGTCCATCCTGTTTACCCCGTGTACCCTGCCCCATCCCTCTCCCTTCCACAGATCTCACGTCTCTGTTCCCCACTGTTTTGTGCTTCCCTCTCCCAACCCTCTTGTCTCCTGCTCCCTTTGTTATACGCTGTGTGCTCTTACACAAGCCGTGACAATCTAAAAAAAAAAAAAAAAAATGCCAAAGGGTAATCCTAAAGGGTAATCCTAAAGGGTAATCCTAAAGGGTAATCCTAAAGGGTAATTCTAAAGGGTGATTCTAAAGGGTGATTCTAAAGGGTGATTCTAAAGGGTGATTCTAAAGGGTGATTCTAAAGGGTGATTCTAAAGGGTGATTCTAAAGGGTGATTCTAAAGGGTGATTCTAAAGGGTGATTCTAAAGGGTGATTCCAGAGGGTAATCAAAAGGTAATTTCAAATGGTACTTCTCAAGGGGGATTCTCGAGGGGGGTTTTCAAGGGGGAGTTCTGAAGGTTAATTATAAAGGGTTCTCAAGGGTATTTCTGTAATGTAATAATATGGCGTTCTGAAGGGTTATTCCAAATGGTGATTCTGAAGGGTTCTAAAGGGGAGTTCCAGAACGGGATTCCAAAGGGGGAGTTCTGGAGGGCGTTTCTGAAGGGTGATTCGAAAGGGTAATTGTGAGGCATTTTTTTTTTTGCACACCTTGTCGAGGCTCATATGAGAGCTAACACACAACGCACAGCAAGGGGGGCATGGAACAAGAGGGGCGGGAGAGGGAAGGACAAAACAGTGGGGAACAAAGACATTCGGAGATCTGTGGAAGGGAGAGGGATGGGGCGGGGAATGTGGTGAATACAAGATGGACATTACAGGGACTTTCAGGGAGGAAAGCAGAGAATTTGAAGGAGGTGGGCTTGGGTGGATTATCGGGGATAGAAAAGATCGAGGATTTGGATGGGGGACGATAAGAGGTGGTGGTGAACAGCTGTTTTGAAGGCCTGGAGGGAAGAATGGGATTGAATGGAGTGAGGGTGTTTATTCCAAAGGCAGGAAAAAAGAGGAATGGAAGAGTGAAGGTGAGCAGTGATTCGTGATTTTGGTAGTTTTAACAGCAAGGGGTTGTTGGCGGACCTTGAGTGCCCTGCGGAAATATGGTGGGGACAAATCGCAGAGAGAGCAGGGGGGGAGTGAGGCTGGAGAGGAGACTGTAGAAGACAGAAAGACCACCGACCAGCCTGCGGTGAGAGAGCGTGAGAGGCCCAAAGACTCAGCCTCATTGCGGGAGATGCCAATGATCCAAAATGCCTAGGTTTCCACAGCCTGAAGCCGAGAAAGGTGGGAGGCAGGAGGACCAGTCCAGAGGGGAGAGCAGTACTCCATCAGGCTGCGGACGAAAGCTTTGTAAGTGGTCAGGAGCTCAGGTAGGCCGAGGAAGGACTTTGCACAACGGAGGATTCCCAATCGGCGACTGGCTTTGGAGGCGAGGTTTGAAATGTGGCTTTCTCAGGAAAGGTCATGGCAGATAGTTTGAACCAGAAGTTTGAAATAAAGGACTTCTTCCAGCGGATTGTTGAGAAAGTAGATTGGGGGGGGGGGGTCAAAACGGTCCTTTTAGAGAGTCATAGTGAGAATATGAGATTTGTCCGGATTGAAGGATATGTTCCACGTGTTGGACCAGTTTGTGATTTTACCCAGATCTGCAGAGAGCGATGGAGCTGCTACTTGCCGGTCTGAGGGATGACAGATGGTACGGCAGAGGGTGGAGTCATCAGGAAAGAGAAAAAGAGGATTTTCCAGAGAGTCAGAGAGATCATTGATGAAAACCAGAAAAAGAACAGGGCCCAGAACGCTGTCCTGAGGAACTTCAGCCTGGACAGGAAGAGGAGATGAGAGAACTCCATTTAGGGTGACACGTTTATTGTGACAGGAGAGGAAGTGTGTGAGCCATGAGTGGAGATGTCCTTGGATACCATAGGAAGAGAGTTTTGTGAGCATGCAGAGTGCCAGACCGTGTCAAAAGCATGTGATATACCTGGGGATATGGCTCTGATTTCATGTCCGGCATTGAGGACCTCCATCCATTGTTGGGAGAGCAGAAGCAGTATATCCAGGGTAGAGTGACCTGGTGTGAAACCAAATTGATGATCAGAAATCAAGCCATTGGAGAAGAGGAAGGATTTAATGTCTGAAGCGACGATGGATTCCACAACCTTGCTGATGATTGGGGGAAGGCTGATTGGTCTGCAGTTGCAGGGATCTGTTTTTGCACCTTTTTTATGCAGGGCGGTGATGTTTGCTGATTTCCAAGCAGATGGCAGATGACATTGAGCAAATGAGAGGGTGAATAGAACAGAGAGAGCGTGAGCAAGAGCAGAGGAGCCGATTTTTAGGACACGTGGGCTGATGCCGTCTGGACCGGTTGCATAATCTGAGTCGAGGTTTGACAGCAAGCTCTCCACCTTGTCAGGAGAAAAGGACACAGAGTCCAGGGACAGTTTGCTGCGACTGGGTAAGGTGGGTACAGAAAGCGATGGGTTTCGCACACAAGATTTTGATGCAAACACCGAGTTTAGGCATTCAGCCTTTTCACGTGCGGTATCAGCAGTGCGGCCATTTGAGGTATGGGAGGGGATGGAGGGGGTTTGATTCCTCACACCAGAAACTCACACCTGGCAATCACGAATCACTCACACCAGAGACAAATTTGATTTGACGCCACCAGGATTTGGAGGAGGGAGAGAGGTTTGAGAGTTCAGACTTGAGCTTAGAAAGATGTTTTCTGGTTCTCCTGAGGGTAGAGACACACTTGTTCTGAGCTTTATGGAAGGAACTGAGATTACCCTCAGTTGAGTTTGCTTTCCATGAGGAAAAGGCAAGTTGTTTCAGGACAACTGCCTCGCCACAAGCTTCAGTGAACCATGGGCAGGAGGAAGGGAAGGACAACTGAAGAGGAGAGGAGATAAATCTTTGCATGAGGGAGAGCAAGTTTCTTTGAAAGAATTCCCAGGATGAGTTGATGTTGGAGAAAGTAGCGATGGGGGACCAGTCTCGAAGTTTGATGGTTGCTTAGAGACCCTGCCAGTCAGCCCGAGTGAAATGCCAGACTCGACGGCGCTGATGTGGTTTTCTGATAACAGCCAGAGAGATGTCCACTTTGACAAGCACGTGGTCAGAAGAACCGATTGGAGCGGAGGAAGAACAGCAGATATTGTCAGGGAAATTTGTCAAAATCAGATCCAGAAGAGATGGAGTACCATTGGTTGGGATCCGGATCGGGAAGTTGACCGATTGAGTCAGTCCCAATGAGTCGCAGAAGTCTTTTTCTGATGTTCCTCGACAGGTGAGAAGGGTACCCACACCCAGCCAACTGGCATGATGACAATTGAAGTCACCACATAAGAGGAAGAGAGAGTTTGGATGAGAAGATAGGAGTTGGTCCATGTTTTTGGATAGTGAGGTGTAAATGGAGTCATCACTGTTTGGTGGATGGTTCAGTCCACATGTAAACATGAGGTGGGAGTGGAAGGGTAGCCATAGGCAGAGGTATTCCTGGGGGTGTTGGGGAGTGAGGGCAGTGCATGGAGAGTGAGGAATTGAGTCTTTGATGAAGAGAGCAACTCCTCCACCAGGACGAGGCTCAGGTCTGTCATACCGGAGGAGGGAGTAACCAGGGAGAGATACTTGGGAGCCAGAGACGTCTTGAGGGAGGAAAGTTTCTGTTTGGCAGATTATGTTTGGTTTGTCAGTGGCAACCTGTATGGAAAGATCTGTCATGTTTGAGCGAAGGCCCCAGATATTTGAGGTCCACACTTAATGAAAAGGGAGGGGAGGAGGCTTTGGATGCAGGGGATGGGAGATGAGGAAAGGGGGAGGGTTGGACAAGGGAGGACAGGGGGAGGGTTGGACAAGGGTGGATGGGGGGAGGTAAGGAGAGTTGGTGAAAGAGTGTGGGGGATTGCAGAATCGCTTGTGGAGGGAGCCGGATGAAGAGGAGAAAAGGCTCTGTGGTGCTGGGTGAAATGGAGGGGGGGAAGGCAGTTGAGCATTTGAGGAGGTGGAGTGATGAGATGGAGGTGAGAGGGCAGGGGAAGGAGGCAGCTTTGTGGATGTGAGTGGTGAGAGTTGAGGGAGAAAGGTGAGGGGGAAGTTTTTGAGAAAGGTGAGAGGGAAGCTTGGAGGGAGAAGAGTGTGGTGGTTGCATTGAGAGGGACGAGTGAGTTGGCACTGAAGTTGGAAAAAAAGAATGGTTGATGGAAAGTGATCATTCATTGCACACTGTGTTTTTTGAAATTTTTAGTTCAGAAATGAGATGAAAGCCAATTCTTGATGGATGCAATAAAGGCGAATTAAGAGAATGGAGAGAAGAAATGCTGTCACAGTTGGATTTGTTTAGACAAGGAATGAAGGAAAGGTCGAATTGAGAGCAGTCTCTTGAAATAGAAAAAGTCGTGAATTACGATACAATCATGAGAACCACACTTGTGAAAGAGGAAGATGAAGCATTTTAGAGATTGTTTTTATTTTTATTATTGTCATTATTATTATTATTATTATTATTATTATTATTATTATTACTATTACTCCTATTTTTTGAGAGAGCTTTCATCAGATTAGGAAATGGAAAGGTTGTAGAAAAAAATCGTGAGGTGAATGGTGAATTTGGATCAGTAAACGTAGAGGGTGGAAACAGATCACGTGGTTACGGAGGAAGCAGGTGGCTATGGGAGGTGTATCGTCAAAAGTGAATATATTTATTTTAAATAAGGATTGCGTAACATTCGGAAAAGGGGAAGGTTGAACTAAAATTGTGGAGGTGTGTGGTGAATTTGGAACGGTAAACGCAGAGTGAAGCTGATGGATCGATGAAAACTATGAGGAAGAGGGTAGAGAGAGACACATGGTTAGAGGAGGTGTATGTATAGAAAGGATACAAGGAAAAAACTTTTTTTTTTTGAAGATGAGGTAAGATTCGGGAATGGAAGGTTGTCGGAAGAAATCATGAAGGTAATGTTAAGAGTGGGTAAGTTCAAGGAGAAGAAAGGTGGTGTGCCGGCAGAATGAGGAAGAAGAAGAAGAAGAAGAATAAGAAGGATCGGGATTCGTGGGTTTTCAGGGAGAAAGGTAGTTTTTTTTTTGGTTTTTCCTTTAAATTTAAGACAAGAAACAGTGTTTAGTTGGGAGGAATGGGGGTGTTGGAAAAGTGGGGAAAATAGGAATTGAAGGTAATTGGGAGAGAATACATATAAAAACGATCATACACCTGGAGGGGAAGGATGGGTAAGCTTCAAGGAACCTGGAAAGACGAGGTCGACGAAAATTCACAAAATAGCACGATTTTTGAAACAAAACCGAATTCCGAATGCACAGAAACATGTAGGTGAGAAAATAAAGTTAAAACTGGACAAATAACGACTGGAAACTTAACTTTGAGAAAGTCGGCAGAGACCCCTGTGAGAACCTGCCGTTGCTGCAAACCCAGAACCGTTGCTGCAAAACTTCAATAATTTTCTTCCCATTTTCATGATGTTGAGTTTTGTGCATAGATTGGAGATGGCGACACATTTTCTTAATTTCTACTCTTTCCCTAACTGTTGAAGGTCAAGGTCATATGGTGTTCTGAAAAAAAAAATAAGGCCATCATTGGATCCTGGGCCAAGGATAAGTTGCATGCGATCGCCAAGGGAAAGCCTCCCTCAGTAGGGAGAGGCCTTCCCTTGGCGATCGCTTTGTGATTGCAGATATGTAGATTTTTTTGTTGTCTTTCTTTCTCCTGTTTGTGGAGCTGCCTTCTGCAGGCTGTACAATCCCATTTTCACCTCCAGGGATTCAAATTGGCAGTTTGTCATCATCTCGTGTCATCCCCCATCTTTACCTGCAATTTGTTTCTCTTTCCGTTACGCCGACCATCTAACTTGCTGATCTCCTCCTCCCCTTTGCATCTTGTATCCTCGCTTCTTGATGCCACCTGCTGCCCCACTGTGAGCTTTCACTTTGTATGTTAAAAAGGCTGGTAATGTTGTAATTTCCAATTCCTTGTGAACAATCTTCACCTCACCTGTTGTTGGTTTCTGAATTGCATGACTTTTTGAAAACCAGAAAAACCAGTGGCTGCTCCAAGCATGTGGTGCACCATCATGGTCACAAAACGGTATTAAGGGAAGGTAAAGTTAAACTGAGATGCATTTAATAGATATACGAGGAAACAATGTTTTCGTTTTTCTCATTTGTGGAACTTTTTGCATTTTCATTGGCAATTCCGGCAAGTTTAGAGTGCCGTTTCCATGCGATCAAGTTCTGGTATTTTTTGTGTTCCCTGTGATGTTTTTTTTGGTGGGGGTGGGGGGGGATGTGGCAACATGCAACAACAATTTTAAATCTTCTGCGTCGCCTGGAGCAGTCATACGGCTGTGTCATGATGAGAAAAGTGCATCTTCTCTGAATGTTTGTTAATTTGAGTGTGTTTTGTGTGCCCCTGGCATAAGCATGGAAGGGTTATCCTCAGTGTTTGCTCTCTGTATCTGTGCTCAGATTAGTGTTAAGGTTATGTTGGGAACAATGAAAATCACAATTTTCAAGAAATCGTTCATGGCTTTCATTGGGAGCAAAATTATCATTTGTGATTCCTCCACACAGTGCCGACAATGAATTGCTACCAAAACGGGAGTTGACAGTTGGAATTTATTTTAAATATCTCGTGTTTGTTCATGCATTTTAGTATGTTTGTCCAAAAAAAAAAAAAACATTCTCCCTTCCATGCTTATGCCAGTGGCACACAAAACGTGAATGACGCGCTGCTCCGGCACATGCTCCCACACCTGACCTGACCTGACACTTTGATGTAACGCCCTATCGAAGAAGCACCAATCCAGAAATTTTCTAGTTGTCCGAAAATCGAACCCAAACTCCACATCTCAAAGGTCAGTGCGCTACCTTTATGCAATCCTGTTGGACTGCTTTTGTTCATAAAATGGCTGTATGCTGTGTTGCAGGCGCTTTGGGGCAATTCGATGATGCAGCCAGGCCCTTCAGCACTTGAACAGCTCTTGCTGCAGCAAAAGCAGAAGCAACAATCAGGACCACGACCACCACACTGAGACCTCTACCACCTGATCAGCTTGGCCATCAACTTGAATTTGGCCCCACTGGCCTGTCCGCCAACCCGAAGGCTTTACGCCATGGCGTGCACTGTATTCCCCGTTGCTCACCCCGACTCGGGCATTTGAGAGCAGGGATACTATTTGGTCATGGGTTTCGTGCATGTTTGACACATTGTCTATCACCCGGTTTTACTCTTAATATTTAATTATTTTATTTCTTTTTGTCAGAGAGGGGAGGGTGGGAGGTGGGGGTGGGATATTGAAACAGTTGAAATGGGGTCAGGCAATTTGAGTTATCAAATGGGGATTGATGAAACAGTAAAAGTTGCTGTGAGGAAGGAATATGTGGTTCCCTTTCGGTTCGTTTTGCATCGAAGGTGACATCTAGACCATATCCACATACTGAAACACCTTTTCTCAATGCTTGTTTCATCCATACTTACCCCCCTTGGCGTGTAAGGCTCGTGGTGTTTGTACTTGAGCCACCTTCATTTTTGGAGTCTTGTCAGTCCTACTGAGTTTAGTTACATTCACACATTGCTGACTTTGTTGCGCCGGGAGCCAAATTGTCTGCACCGTCAAAGCAGTCTTGTATCCCCGGTCGCGGTTGCTGCAGATTGTGGTTCCAGATTGGTGCTGTGGCGTGTGGCGTACATGATGTAAAAGCAGAAATGGTTTCGGGAGATGTTTTAGTTTGTGTCTCCCATTGGTGTGCCGTTGGTTCAGCAGTCCCTTGTTCGCTGTTGTTCCTGCTACGCTGTTCCAAGTCCAATCACCATCAGCTCTCGAGGCTGATTTTCATTTAAGGATTTCTTTGTACTTTTCCCATGCATACAATTTTTGATAGCTGTGCGATTGTCTACTAGTTTCCTAGGGCATCATGGGAGTAAGAAGTTTCTGGTTTTTATGGGAAAATTGGTTTGGAGAAGCCCGTCATACCTACACACAACGTGCGTGATCAGGCGTAGAGCCAGGATATTTTTGAGCCTTGTTGGAGTGAGAAAAATGGATACCTGATATTTCTTACAACATCAACAGCCTGGTTGGTGTGGTGTGAAATCTCACCAAGATAAACGTGCTGAAAAGAGCTTCCCACATGCTGGAGTATCACCAGGCTCTCTGCTTGGAAATGAACCTGCTTTGCATAAGCGAAAGGATTTTGGCCGTATAACCGTGTTTTGGGGCCACTTCACACTGCGGGAGCTCCTACTTAACTCCTTATGTTTTTCTCCCTTTCCTATTTTACCATTACTCCTTCTTATTCGTGTGCAATCACAACTAGTGTGGGGCACTTGAATATGCTACCGAAGAGGAAGAAAAGAAAGAAAAAAAAAAAACCTGCGAGGTTTACACACAGCTTGTTGTGTAGTTTCTGTGCTGTTGTAGATTAACACGTGATGGTCTGCACATGAGTTTGAAACCTCCAATAGAGCTGCCATCCAACATGACATTGTTCCCCACCCACCCTGTTTTCAATTGGATTGAAAACTATTCCAGCACCGTATGCGACCTTCAATGCATTGAAGTGTCCTGTTCAAAGATGGCAGCCAGGACAAAAGTAATCGAAATGTGCTGTTTGTTGCACGTGGTTTATTATTTTATTTTGACAACTACATTTGCTGCCATTTACAATGAATATGCATATTTGCTAAATTGACTTGGGCTGTTGGAAAACATAACATCATGAACAGGTTTCCTTTGAGTTTTGGCCATTTGTGAATTTTTTTTTTCCTTGTTCTCGATCTCGGCTTCTTCAGCGAGTGCTCTACGCTGTGCTGCACCACATGACCTTCATCTGCACATCTGACAAGTTGTTTGAATGGAATTCTCCGTGTTCTGCACATTTAGGTCGACGATGCATCTGGATTTTTGCCCGTTGTTTTGTCAAGTTTGATTGCCACCTCTCAAAGGGAAGTGCAGTATAAAGAACTTGCCTTTCCTTTTTTTCATGATAATGTTCCTCAAAATTTCAGTGGAGAAGTGGTTTTGGCACATGGTGTCACTTTCATCCATTGCCATCCTCATGATGGTTATTTGTTTGAAAGATATATTTTGGCAATATTTGAATTCTAAACTCGTTCCTCCTGCCCTGGCCATCCTTATCCAGAGTTACAAATGAAATATGTTGCAAGCACCCTGCAACCCATGGCCAGTCATGAAGTGTGTTAAACATTTTCTATGTAAGATTCTGCTCTGTGCAGTTCAACATCACTGTTGTACCGCTTCAGCGATACATTAATAGTTGCCCGTTAACGACAGTAAACAACGCATCCGTTTTTATGAGTTCTTCGCAGCCATAAGTGGTTATTTAAAGACAAAAAATCTTGGCAGTGTGGCTCCAGTTTGTGGATGCTCAGAAATGGTATTGAGGTAAAGAAAGAAGTGTTTATGAGAGTGGTGTTCTGAAGGAAAAGCTGCACCAAGGTAATGGGTACTTGAGGGGTGGTGGACGTAGTATGAGCTACATGTCAGAGTTGTGATATTTGAGTAACATTGCCAGTGAAACCCCCAAGATGTCGTTTAAAAAAAAAACTTATTTGACTTGTGACTGCTTAGCTTAACTTCTCATTGAAATTCATACCTAAAACTTCATGTCCATCTTGCAGGCCCGGTGCTTCCAATAAAAAGGCTGCTTCAAAGGCTTAGTCCTCATTCTTTATGCTTCCAAAAAATGAATGTGCCTCGCTTTTACATATGTGGCACCTGGCTGCTGGCTTACATCATCCGTGGAGACACAGTGACGGCACTGATCCCGAGTCCACTCCTTCAGGGCAAGAATGTGTTTTTTTTTTGGGCTCAGGCACTCAAAAAAAATTGGCCTACTGTTTGCAAATGATGGCAATCTTTACCATCCATTATGAAAAACCACACACTCCATGATGCAACGTCCTGTTTTTTTTGTATACCTTGCCAACACAACGCACATCAAGGGGGGCGGGAGTGGGAAGATCGGTGGAAGGGAGAGAGATGTGGTGGGGAACTTGGGGAATACACAATGGACATGCAGGAAATTTGAAGTAGGTGGGTTTGGGGTCGAAAAGAGATGGTGGTGAACAGCTGTTTTGAAGACCTGGACGGAAGAGTGGGATTGAAGAGAGTGTGGGAGTTTGTTCTAAAGGCAGGAAAAAGAGGAGTAAAGGTGAGCAGTGATCCATGATTTTGGTAGTTTTACCAAAAGGGATTATTGGGAGACCTTGAGCGCCTTACGGAAATATGGTGGGGACAAATTGCAGACAGAGCGGTGGGGGGGGGCGGAGAGGTGACAGCAGAAGACCACCGACCTCCCTGCGATGAGAGAGTGAGAGGCACAAAGACACCCTCATCGCGGGAGACACCAATGATCCGAAATGCCTTGGTTTTCACACCTTGAAGGTGAGAGGGAGCAGCACCAGCCCAGTGCGGAGAGCAGTACTCCATCAGGCTGCGGACAAAAGCTTTGTATGTGGTCAGGAGCTCAGTTGGGGTGACGGAGGATTTTCAGTCGGTGACTGGTTTTGGAGGCCAGGTTGGAAATGTGGCTTTCCCTGGAAAGATCATGGCAGATAGTGAGACCCAAAAGCTTGAATGAAGGACTTCTTCCAGAGGATTGTTGAGAAGGGGGAGGGGGGTTCCAAACGGTCCTTTCGGAGAGACACAGTGAGAGTGAGATTTGTCAGGATTGAAAGACATGTTCCACGTGTTGGACCAGTTTGTGATTTTTCCCAGATCTGCAGAGAGCGAAGAAGCTGCTGCTTGCCGGTCTGAGGGATGACAGATGGTACGGCAGAGGTGGAGTCATCAGCAAAGGGATATAGAGGATTTTCCAGAGTCAGAGAGATCATTGATGAAAACCAGAAAAAGAACAGGGCCCAGAACGCTGCCCTGAGGAACTCCAGCCTGGACAGGAAGAGGGAATGAAAGAACTCCATTTAGGGCCACACGTTGTCTGCGAGCCATGTGTGGAGTTGGCTTTGGTTACCATAGCAAGAGAGTTTATTGAGCATGGCAGGGTGCCAGACCGTGTTAAAAGCACAACATATGTAAAGGGATATGGCTCTGATATCATGTCCGGCATTGAGAACCTCCATCCATTGTTGGGAGAGCAGAAACAGCATATCCAGGGTAGAGTGACCTGGTCTGAAACCAAATTGATGATCAGAAATCAGGCCATTGGAGAAGAGGAAGGATTTAATGTCTGAAGCGACGATGGATTCCACAACCTTGCTGATGATTGGGAGAAGGCTGATTGGTCTGCAGTTGCAGGGATCAGTTTTAACACCTTTTTTATGCAGAGCGGTAATGTTTGCTGATTTCCAAGCATATGGCAGATGACCGTGAGCAACAGCAGAGGAGCAGGTTTTTCGGACACGTGGGCTGATGCCGTCTGGACCGGTTGCAGAATCTGAGTCGAGGTTTGACAGAAAGCTCTCCACCTTGTCAGGAAAAGTACACAGAGCCCAGGAACAGTTGGGTTCGATTGGGTAAGGTGGGTACAGAAAGAAATGGGTTTCGGATGCAAGATTTCGATGCAAACACCGCGTTTCGGCAGGCATTCATGCCAGGAATGAGACCAAGACTGGATGGGTCAAAGTAGAGTGCTTTACCTCTGAGCTAATTTCAAGGGAAAACAAAAGCAAATATCAAAATCGTTCTGAGATACTGCACAGATCGGTCATGGAATGAGCCGCTCCGGTTGATGTTAATGTTGTTTCGCTTCAACACCCTTGATCAAATATGGAATAAAGATTCGTCAGATGTTGCAATTGTCCTGCTTTTAAGTCACGGTGTTGTGACGTCTGATTTTTGATTGGTGCACCAAACAAACTACGTTGAGTCCCAGTGAAAACAGTTTCGCCAGGTCAAGTCAAATCCGATCGGTGACTTGCTGCAGGTACTATTAGGCCACAAGTGTTTTTTTCACTCCAAGTATGCTATCGAATGACACATTAAAAGTCACTGAAAATCCAAGTGGGGGAACATGTTTATTTTTCAAGATGGCTGCCAAAACTGATACTTTTAGAATCAGCCCGATATCGGCAAGTAATAGTGCTAAAAATATATGTGAAACACTTAGGTACATGTTATTGGACACTTTTTATACGATATATATATATATATATAGATATATATATATATATATATATATATATTTCTTCTTTCGGCTGCTCCCGTGAGGGTCACCACAGCGGATCATCGCTTATGATGCGCTTAATGATTTGGCACAGGTTTTACGCCGGATGCCCTTCCTGACGCCAACCCTGGTCACCTCTTACGACACACAGGGATATGGTACACCTATTCTAACCGGGGCATACACCGGGACCAGTGTCACTCATTTCGCCGACCTCGGAAGGATGACAGGCTGAGTCAACCCCCTGGTGTTAATTCAGCAGCCAACGGGGCTTGAACTCAGGACACTGGGATCCCAAGCCGCCACCCTAACCACTTAGCCAACACCAGGCTTAGCCAACACCAGGCTTTGTCGGTATATATATATATATATATATATATATATATATATATATATATATATATATATATATATATATATATATATATATATATATATATATATATATATATATATATATATATATATATATATATATATATATATATTAATATATATATATATATATATATATATATATATATATATATGTATATATATATTTTTTTTTTTTTAACAAAAATATAAACGCACCAAGCGCAAAAATATAAACGCACCAAGCGATTGTTACTATTTTACCTCGAACTCATTAATACTAAATCTTCACAACAATTTGGTTATAGAATCCATGACAATTGAGCATTAAATTTCAAAGAGTTCCTTGAGAATTCTGGCGACAGTCTTTGCGCTACAACAGCCGACACAACCGAGGTGTCACTGTCAGAGTTCACACAGTCAGTAGCGGGTGTGTCCACCGTTGGCGTCGCGCAGAGCGGTGCTACTCCGGCGCATGGACATCACCAGATTATCGATGGTGGCCTGAGGGATGTTTTCCCATTCCTCCTGGAGA
>NC_140961.1:164303344-164309208 GCF_056783735.1 Eptatretus burgeri
ATTAAGATTTGGAAAAGAGTCCGTGGAGCTTAGATTTGATGCGAGGTAGGCTTGTGGTGTTCCCATAAACTTGTAAGAATCTAGAAACCTAATACGAGTTAAAGGTTTTGTGAATATCATTTTTGGAAATGAAATATACTTTTGACTTGTGTTTGTTATGGCAGAAATATTCCCTGGTGTTTTTGAAAGTTCATTTATAAATAGATGTGTATCATAGTTGGCGCTGTTGTGAAGAAAGACTGGAATAAAAGAAGGTAATTTATAATTAAGATTACAACAGGAATGAGCGGGACCTCTATATTTACCAGTAAGATGACAATGATCCCTAACTTTAGACTCCTTAATTTCCCCCTCACAAATATGACAGATATTGTTCATTCTAAATTCTAATTTTTCTTCTTTGGTTAATTTCATCGGTTCATTTGTTTCTTTCATTAATTTAGTGAGTCTTATACAATCCTTTTCTAATCGTTTTACAAACTCTTGTGAAGCTTTTTTTCCACGATAATGTTCAAGTTTGTTATACTTTTCTCCAACAGATGATTTCATATAATAACAGAAACCACAAGGAATATGTTTTTGATATTTATTTGTATATGATTCTTTTGGATTAGGAGAAGCAGTATTTATCTTTTTAAGGATACACTCAAAATCAGCGTATATCACAAATGGGTGCATGATAGATTTATTATAATCTTCAAAAGAAATCTTTTCACCAGGTTTAGGCATTGTAATTACAGCTGATTTATGATTACCACAATATTTTGAATGTTGTTCTAATCGTTCTTTTGTATGAAATGAATTAAGACATCGCTTACAAGGATATATTTTGTTTGCTGTTCTGAATACCTGAGAAGAGATTAATCTTGATAAATTATTGATGTATGTGTAATGTGAATGCTTTGCAACACTAAAATATAAAAGATCAATGTGTGTTTCTTCATTTTTATAGTTGTTTGAAATTTTTAATATTTGAACTTTGTTTGTATCAGTTAATCCATATACATTAATAGAAAGATTATTCTTTTTCTCAAATTTAGGAATATCTGTTAGTGGCATTGGGAATTTAAAATATTTAATGTCCAAGGTATTCTCATATTTCATATATTGTTTTACTCTTTCTGAATTACATTTTGGTGGATGAAAGTGAGCAAGAACAGACCAGAGAAAACATTTATTATCATTGTTCTTAATATTAACAACTGCCTTCTTTAGTTTTATTTCTTTTGGTAATTCAAGACAAGAAGAAGCTTTAAGAGGGTTTGATTTTAGAATGTGTATATCTAAAAAGATGATTTTTTTAATATTGAATCCACTTCCTACCACTGTATTATCAACATCCTCCTCTTGTCTTGATAGTTCTTCATAAACCCCACTATTCAAAAAATCTTGAAATGATGTTATAAAATGAAGATCTGTTCTCATATAAGGAGTATGTTCTTCATCTTGTCTTTTCATATTCATTTTCACTCCCATATAAAACTTTAAAGTTTTCATTTCTTTTAATGTATTTTTAATAAATTTTTCAACATCGGGTTTCACTATTTCAATTGATTCAGCTATTGATGATGGACCGGGTTCTCCAAATTGAAAAATCCTTATTTTAATATGCCCTTTAAATGCCCCATCAGTGTATTCAATATAATAGTCTCCCTTTACTTTAAACTCATTTTTCTTGTGTTTTTGTGACTGAAGATGTTTATTATAACTACTCTTCAAAACATCCTTTGAACAGATATCACAATGTTTTCTTTCCAACTCAAGAGGAGATATTTGATGAAATAGATTAAATGTGTCTTTGTTGGTTCGGAGGTGTTTTCTATAATGTTTATATTTGTGATTACAAACATCGCAGTACGTTGTATTCACCATATTTATAAAATAAAACTTTGCTTAAACTAAAATTTTCTTGATGAAAATTTTGTTTAATTTATAGGTGAATCTGTGCTTAAAACCATTTTATCCTCCAACTTTTTCACTTAATAAATACAATGTTTCAAGACACAAAAGACAAGTTTCAATCAACCTCTTCATTTGTTAAAGATACTGAGAAATATGTCAAGGATGTAAAATTGAACAAAGATAAATATAACAACTATTGGATAAAAACTATTATGGCAAATAATATGAGTTCTTCAATTTCCTTCAGTGGAAGGGCTTTTAGTATACCTGGTAGAACATCAATTAAAGTATCTCTAACAAAGGTTTCTCCTCTCCTTCTGGTAATATATTCAAAACTAGAAAAAGCAATGAAACAAGAAAAAGTATCAAAAAACAAAAACCTTATGGATGAAGCTTTAGAAAGAAAAGATAAGACCATCTGTAATATGCAAGGAGAAATTTGTATTTTTTTCAACAACCCTAAATATGTAAATCCTGATGAAATAAAGGATGTTAATATATCAGGCGAAATGACATTTCGTTCAATAGTAGTTAACGATCATTTTAAAATCACCTTTAATATAAAAAATGTTGTCGTTGAATCTGATAATGAAAAAAAGTATATCGATATCGATGGTAATATTATTAAATATGAGCCAATATACAACTGAAAGTATAGATGATTTTCAGTTTAAGTAAAGTTTTACTTGATAAATATGCGAGACTTTCCTGATTCTCCATATGACAAATTTGAGAATTGTCCTGCGTGTGAAAGACGGGGATTAAACACAGAGTCAAAAGCTTATAAACAATGTATATTCTGTGATTATCTTCTAATTAATGATAATAAAAAATATAAAAAGGAAAATAATTCTTTTAGATTTACACCAAAAATGAATTACTTTACAAGATTGATTAGAGAAATGAATGTAAAGTATGAGGGTGATAACACACCTTTCCTTACAAGGGAAGAAACTGAACGTATAAGAGAAATGTTCAAAGAATTGTTATATATTATTCATGGATGTAATTTTCAGGGAAATATCAACACAAGATATTGTATAAATAAAATATTGGATTATCTTGAAATTAAACCTGAACTTTGGATAAAATATAGAGTTTCTAAAAAAGCCAATAATAAATTAAATAACCTGTTTTCCAAATATATAAATGAATGATTTTTTTACCCATTTGGGAAAATAAGATAAAATTTAACAACCATAAAAATCTCCCAAATTCATTAAGATGTCTCATAGTTGGTTCAAGTGGATGTGGAAAAACCTGCTTACTTTTAAAAATGCTCCTCACTCCCAACTTTTTAGATTATGATAATTTAATAATTTTCACAAAGTCGAGTTTTCAACCAGAGTATCAACTACTCTCACAAGGTTGTAATGCTGGTCTTCAAAAAGAAGATATAATCGGTTTATTTAAACGTCAACAAAACCTAAATGATTATAACATTGAAGATATAATTCAACTATTTTGTGATACACAGAGATGTAAAAAGAAATCAAATCCTATAACTTGTATTCTTAGTGATAATACGGATGATATACCGTCTCCCCAAGATTTGGATAAATCCAAAAAGAACCTCGTTATCTTTGATGATTGTGTTAATGAGAGAAACCAAACGGTAATGGACAGCTACTACACAAGAGGGAGACATTCTTCTTGTAATTGTATTTATCTTTGTCAATCGTACTTTCAACTTCCTCGTCGTTCCATCAGAAACAATGCCAATACTTTTATTTTATTCAAGTTAAATTCAATAGATATCAATAATTTTTGGAGAGATAATTGTTCTACATTATGTAGTAAAAATAAATTTGAGGATTACATGAAGCACACGACTGAAAAATATAAATATATTGTTGTGAAACAAGATGAGATATTAAGGGATATATTTTTTGTTTTATAAACAATTACATATATAAATGACAACTATTATTGTAAATCTTGTGGGTAAATCTGCTTCTGGAAAAAACTTTCATAAATCAAGGTTCTCGTGTAGTACGAATGAGAATATTGTAAATTTACTTGAAAAACATCCCGTGATACGCATTGTATCAACAACAACTAGAGCAATAAGACCTGGAGAAGTAAAAGGTGAAGATTATCACTATATTTCAGTGGAGGAACATATGCGATTGAGGAATGAAGGTCAAATGTTTGAGGAGGTTTCTCTTGGTACAACAAAATATTCACATTGTAAGAGTGAGTTAAGGAAACTAAAATCTGGTGGTGTTGAGATATTAGAAACTAATCCAGAAGGAACGAGACTAATTATTAAACATCTGAGTGGAGTGAAGATTTTATCATTCGGTTTTGATGTTGATGAAGAAACTCAACACAAACGTATGAAAAGCAGAGATGCAAGTATTAGTGAAGAAGCAATTACAACTCGCATTAATGTTAATAAAGAATTTGATGAAATATTTAAAGAAAAGGATTTATTTGAACACATCTACTTGAATGATGAAGAAAAGGAAAATTTCCCTGTTGATCTTTACAATTCATTAAATTATATTTTACAATAAATAAATGGATGCAAAAGAAAGAGCAAGAAGATTTAAGGAACATCAACAGTTGGTTTCAAAAGTTGTTAAACAACAGGAAGACATAAAGAAGACATAAAGACATAAAGACAGTTCCCACAGTGGAATATACTCCTAAAAAACTTCAAATGTTAAAAGATTTTGATCAAATGACGGAGGAAGAATTAGAGCATTTAGGAGAATTAAAGGTATATGATGATGAAGGTTTATTTCAACAACTGGAAGAGATTAATCAACCCCCTGATTATATTGTGAATGCTGTTCAAAACAATGAATATTCAGCGGATTCAAAAACCAAAGCAGGACTCATTCCAACAGAACAACCAGCAATATTTCATCTTCTTCAAGAAAAGGTATTGATATTTAATGATGAATTAAGGTTCTTGGGTTCTGCTCAACCCCCTGTTAAACTAACTCCGAGATTAATGTTTCTTCTCACAAAAGATGGAAGACAAGGTTCAACTGTGAGGGATGAATCAAAGTATATTGATAAACCATTGGATATGGAAAATAATGATGATAGAGTATATATTGATCTGCTGAACACTCTAAATTATAAGGTTATTCTTTCTGGGAAAAGTAGGAAGAATGAGAAAGAGAAACACATTATTCAGGCTTTAAGTATCCTTGGTTCAGGTGTTAGTTTTCTTCCAAATGACCCATCGCAATTAGTTAATAGACTGTTATTGTTGTTAGGCAGTAAGAAGGCTGGAAATAACAATTGTTTTAATGAAGCATCAGCCATTTTAGACCAGTTGATGAACATGAAAATAATTAATAAATATCAATATAAAGACATTTTATCTCATATTAAATAAGATGAGAAGCACAATCCTTAGTTTCAATTTCACAACAAGCGACCACACATCTTCATTCCCATACCCACTACAACTTGACACAACAAAAGAATATGAGGCATCTTTATTGTCCATGGAAACTTATAATACCTTATTTAATATAAGCGAGAAAAATGACAAGTTTAGTTGTAATCCGGGAAGTGGATACAAAACAATAACAGTCTCACCCGGAGCATATGAGATTTCTCAAATATCTTCCGAAATTGCTTGTCTTATGAAAGAACAGGGTGATGAACCAAAAAATATTGTTATAGACATTCAAAAACATACTTCAAAATCAACGATTAAAGTTAAAAATAACTTCAAGGTTGATTTCACAATTGATAATTCATTTCGAGAGTTATTGGGTTTCTCCTCAAAAAAGATTGAAACTAATGGGACATTTTACAGTGATAATGTCATTCAAATATCCTCAGGAATAAATTCGGTGTTAATTCACTGTGATTTGATTGATGGTGCTTATAATGATGGAAAAAAAAAACAAATACAATATTTTCATTCAGCGCATACTCAACCCCAATTGGTTATAAATTCAATATGGAACCCAAAAATTTGGTTTATCTCCCTG
>NC_140961.1:164317208-164407208 GCF_056783735.1 Eptatretus burgeri
CCACAGCCGTAACAGTATATATATATATATATATATATATATATATATATATATATATATATATATATATATATATATATATATATATATATATATATATATATATGTGTATATATATATATATATATATATATATATATATATATATATATATATATATATATGTATATATATATATATATATATATATATATATATATATATATATATATATATATATATATATATATATATATATATATATATATATATATATATATATATATATACATGAGGTGCCACGAGGAGGAGTGATGTAAGGGACACATTGGCCACTTTGGAGTTAATGCCATAGAGCACTATTTTAACCCTTACCCTGTCATCCAAGCCTATCATCATCATATCATTTTAAAATGTCACTTGCATCACTCCTCCTCACGGGGCCTCATATATATATATATATATATATATATATATATATATATATATATATATATATATATATATATATATATATATATATATATCCCTGTGTGTCGTAAGAGGCGACCAGGGTTGCGTCAGGAAGGGCATCCGGCGTAAAAACCTATGCCAAATCATTATGCGGACAACAAAACGAATTTCCATACCGGATCGGTCGAGGCCCGGGTTACCAACGACCGCCACCGGTACCGGTGGTCAGCAGGGTACCAGTGGAAATTGTGCTACTGCTGGGCGAAGGAGGAGAAGGAGACGGGGAAGGTGAGTCCGGAGGCAGTGGGAGAGGGGGAAGGGTAGAAGTGTGGAGGTGAGAGTTGGAAATCTGAATGTTGGGACGATGACTGGCAAAGGGCGAGAGTTGGCTGATATGATGGAGAGAAGAAAGGTGGACATACTGTGTGTACAAGAGACCAAGTGGATGGGGAGTAAGGCGAGGAGCATTGGAGGTGGTTTCAAACTGTTCTACCATGGTGTGGATGGGAGGAGAAATGGTGTCGGGATAATCCTGAAGGAAGATCATGTCAAGAGGGTATTGGAGGTGAGGAGGGTGTCTGACCGAGTGATGAGTGTGAAGTTGGAAATTGAAGGGGTGATGATGAATGTCATCAGTGCATATGCCCCACATATGGGGTGTGAGATGGAATATAAAGAAGATTTCTGGAGTGAGTTAGATGAAGTGGTGGAGAGTGTATCCAAAGATGAAAGAGTGGTGATTGGAGCAGATTTCAATGGACATGTTGGGGAAGGGAATAAAGAGGATGAGGAGGTGATGGGGAGGTACGGTCTCAACAAGAGAAATGTGGAAGGGCAAATGGTGGTAGAGTGTGCAAAAAGAATGGAAATGGCAGTGGTAAACATGTATTTCAAGAAGAAGGAGGAACACAGGGTGACATACAAGAGTGGAGGAAAGTGCACACAGGTGGATTACATCTTAAGTAGGAGATGCAACCTGAAAGAGATTAGTGACTGTAAGGTTGTGGCAGGGGAGAGTGTCGCTCGACAGCATCGATTGGTGGTCTGTAGGATGACTTTAGAGGTGAGGTTGAGGAAGAGAGTGAGGGCTGAACCAAGGACCAGATGGTGGAAGCTGAAGGAGGAAGACTGTTGCGTGAAATTTAGGGAGGAGGTGAGACAGGCGTTGGATGGTGGTAAAGATGGGTGGGATGATTGGGCAACGACAGCAGAAGTTGTGAGGGAGATAGCTAGGAAGGTACTTGGTGTGACATCTGGACAGAGGAAGGAAGATAAGGAGACTTGGTGGTGGAATGAGGAAGTACAGGAAAGTATAAGGAAGAAGGGGTTGGCGAAAAAGAAGTGGGATAGTCAGAGAGATGAAGAAAGTCGGCAGGAGTACAAGGAGTGGCGTCGAAAAGCAAAAAGAGAGGTGGCAAAGGCCAAGGAAAAGGCATATGACGAGCTGTATGAGAAGTTGGATACAAAAGAAGGGGAAAAGGATTTATACCGATTGGCAAGACAGAGGGACCGAGCTGGGAAGGATGTGCTGCAGGTTAGGGTGATAAAGGACGCAAATGGGAATGTGCTGACGAGCGAGGAGAGTGTGTTGAGAAGGTGGATGGAGTACTTTGAGGAGCTGATGAATGAAGAAAATGAGAGAGAGAGAAGGTTGGAAGAGGTGGAGATAGTGAATCTGGAAGTGGGGTGGATCAGTAAGGATGAAGTGAGGACTGCTATGAAGAAGATGAAAAGTGGAAAGGCGGTTGGCCCAGATGGTATACCAGTGGAGGAATGGAAGTGCTTAGGAGAGATGGCAGTGGGGTTGTTAACCAGATTGTTTAATAAAGTCTTGGAAAGTGAGAGGATGCCGGAGGAGTGGGAATTAAGCGTACTGGTTCCAATTTTCAAGAATAAGGGTGATGTGCAGAGCTGTGGAAATTACAGAGGGATAAAGTTGTTAAGCCACACCATGAAGTTGTGGGAAAGAGTAGTGGAAGCTCGGTTGAGAGGAGAGGTGACGATCTGTGAGCAGCAATATGAGTTTATGCCAGGAAAGAGCACCACTGATGCGATGTTTGCTTTGAGAATGTTGATGGAGAAGTATAGGGAAGGCCAGAAAGAGTTACATTGTGTGTTTGTGGATTTAGAGAAAGCTTATGATAGGGTGCCAAGAGAGGAGTTGTGGTATTGTATGAGGAAGTCGGGAGTGTTGGAGAAGTATGTGAGGATCGTGCAGGATATGTATGAGGACAGTGTGACAGCGGTGAGGTGTGCGGTAGGAATGACGGACCGGTTTAAGGTTAAAGTGGGATTGCACCAAGGATCGACTCTGAGCCCTTTCCTGTTTGCAATGGTGATGGACAGGTTGACGGACGAGATCAGACCGGAGACTCCATGGACTATGATGTTCGCGGATGACATCATGATCTGTAGGGAGAGTAGGGAGCAGGCTGAATCGAGCCTTGAGAGGTGGAGGTACGCACTGGAGAGAAGGGGAATGTTAGTCAATAGGAGTAAGACGGAGTACATGTGCGTAAATGAGAGGGAGGGTGGTGGTATGGTGCAGTTGCAAGGAGTTGAGGTGGGGAAGGTGGATTGGTTTAAATACTTGGGATCAACTGTCCAAAGTAACGGAGAGTGTGGGAGAGAAGTGAAAAAGAGAGTGCAGGCAGGATGGAGTGGGTGGAGAAGAGTTGCAGGAGTGATTTGTGACAGAAGGGTAGCTGCAAGAGTGAAGGGGAAAGTATACAAGACGGTAGTGAGACCAGCTATGTTGTATGGTTTGGAGGCGGTGGCGCTAACAAAAAGACAGGAAGCAGAGCTGGAGGTGGCAGAGTTAAAGATGCTGCGATTCTCGTTGGGAGTGACGAGGATGGATAGGATAAGAAATGAGTATATTAGAGGGACAGCGCAGGTAGGACGGTTTGGAGACAAAGTGAGAGAGGCGAGATTGAGATGGTTTGGACATGTGCACAGGAGGGAAACGGAGTATATCGGGAGAAGGATGTTGAAGATGGAGCCGCCAGGCAGGAGGAGAAGAGGAAGGCCAAAGAAGAGGTTCATGGATGCGGTGAGGGCGGACATGCGGGTGGTTGGAGTGTCAATGGAAGATGTGGAGGATAGAGCGAAATGGAGACGGTTGGTCCGCTGTGGCGACCCCTAACGGGAGCAAGCCGAAAGAGGAAGAAGAAGATATATATATATTTTTTTCATGTACACACACACACACACACACACACACACACACACACACACACACACACACACACACACACACACACACACACACACACACACACACACACACACACACACACACACACACACACACACACACACACACACACACACACACACACACACAGTTACGGTGCCGGGGGTCGGCCGCGAACCGACCGCTCTGACGGAGCCGCAAGTCGAGTCGGCCCGACCGATCGCCCAGAATATAGATCGCCGCCCGGATAAGTCGGAGTCGACGGGTCCTTGCACAAGAACCGAAATACGCCAATGGGCAGACCACGTGGGGTAGGGTCGATTGCCAATCTTCAATTTACCTATATACCCACGTGATCCAACTACCGGGGTATTCCACCCTTGATGGAACTCGTACGGAAACAAGTCGCTGAGGCGAGACTGTCCCGTGCGCGATTCCGAGCGGCTTAATCGCGGAGAACCGTCGGTCCAAATGTCCCCCTTTTACGGCAAACCAACGGCTTTCTAACTCCCAACGCACGGAATGCTCAGTCAATGAAAGAATTGACACGAGCTGAAAACATTTAACAATTGGGGTATTTATTAATAATAATGGGGGAACTCGGTAAGCACGTAAGAGCAGAACGATACCGACTATTCGAAATGCAATGCAAACATTTACAGCACACAAAGAACTTAACAATTCTCTACTTATAAGACAGGCCCATGGACACACGTACACACACACACACACACACACACACACACACACACACACACACACACACACACACACACACACACACACACACACACACACACACACACACACACACACACACACACACACACACACACACACACACACACACACACCCAATAAATGGTGGCAAAGGCCTTTAATAACGGGCTCCAGCTCAGAGGACAAGTGAGCTGATACCCAGGACCTATCTCGAACCTCTCCACCTCGTGTGGTCTTCAAGTTGTTCGGACCCGGGCTCCAGCGAGAGCGAGCTGGACCCAATCGCCGTGAGCCGCGGTCCTTCCCGAGCTCCAGCGAATCCTCCCACGCTTCTGAACACGTGCTGGTGAGATGAGGCGCCGAATCCTTCCCGTCGATGCGCCACTTCTCCGAGGAACCACCTCCAAGATGAGGCCGATGAGTCGCACCAAGCCGGGAACCAAAATGGAGAACAAAGAGCTCCACGAACCAATAAGAAGCCACCACTCACAGCTCGAGCCGAGCGACCAGCTCAACTCTCTTCCAAACAAAGCAGCTCTCCCGAGCCAAGCAGGACCCGACGGCCTGCTGAACAACTACTCAGCAGAAGCAAGAATGCTTCCGAAAGCCTCAACCCTAACCCAAGCCAAATAGGACCCGACGGCCTGCTGAACAACCACCCCACAGAAGCAAAAAGCTTCCGAAAGCCTCAACCCTAACCCAAGCCAAACAGGACCCGACGGCCTGCTGAACGACCCAAAGCAGAAAGCCTTCACAAAGCCTCCTCCCTAACCCAAGCCAAGCAGGACTCGGCGGCCTGCTGAACAACCACTCCGCCCGAACAAAGAAAGGATCTCCTCTTTATGCTTCTCCACCTCCTCCCCTGTGATCCATCCCCCGCTCAACCACGGGTGAGAGGGAGTTGACGTCATGAATCATGGGACGGAAGGGCTCTTCTTCCTCTTCGCAGAAGAGGGGGAGGGCCATCCCCATTGTTTCGTGATCGCTCCCTAACTATTGAATTGAATAACACAGCGCACTTAATCGATTTCTGCCCATTAAACAATGGAAGGTGAACTATCTAGGGAACAAGCACTTAACGACATAACTGACTAAAGGAACCTGAATGTTGTGTGCAATCGAATTCCCAAATTCGTAACAACACACACACACACACACACACACACACACACACACACACACACACACACACACACACACACACACACACACACACACACACACACACACACACACACACACACACACACGCACACACACGCACACACACACACACACACACACACACCATTTGACATATATTTTACAATTACAATATAAAGCATTACACGAGCAATTGTGTTGTCAATTATTTTCAGCCAATTTAGCTTTCCCCTTTCAATAAAGTTTGTCAAGGCCAAGCACTTGTGGAAGCCCAACCAATTGTGAAAAGAATGGAACTCAACCATCACTGTACATTGTTCACAAAAACCTTGTTAAAGTTGGTAACACCTTTTTGTATCTTCTCCACAGTTGCATTTTTCACTTTTATCAATCTGAAGTCTCTCAAGTTGAAATCATTTTACCATTTCAAATTATTCAACAGACATGTTTAGAATTAGATACTTGGAGTGCATTCGTTTTCTGGTCACAAAGTTCATGATGTGGGCTTACCTCATAACAGTACGTAGAGCCAAGAACCCCTGCAGTTCAAACTCTTCAGGAAGAGGGGCATCTACAAGGTGGGCATGACGTTTCAAAATGCAAACTTGATCAAATATAAAAATGTCCTTAAAAAGTTTCTCTTTGCAGCCACAAGGAAGGTATCAAAACACTCCAAGAGCAAAATATATCTGAGGTTGAAGTAAAAAGTTTTTCCCTTTTCAAAAAGTTTAGTCAAAAATAAGACTTTTATTCGCATGGATTCACAAGCAGAGGGAATGTGCGCTTGATGGAAACATCAATGTACAGAAGTAACATTCCTGTCAAGTTTCTCGAGTCCAGAGCCATGACGACATTATTGGAAAACTATTGACTTACTTTAAACGTATGCACATGTTTGTCCAACTCCCTCATTCCAAAAGCCAATAAGAACATGTTCTGAGGTGTAAATTGTCTGACATGTGCCATATAAAGTGGCAAATTTTGGCGGTTAGATGACATCAATGAGGAGTCAAACGGCACAAACAACACTTACTCAAATCAGCATCATGTTCATCCTCTGGCCCAACATGCAGCATATTTAGCAGTTTCACCAAGAAAGGCCACAGGCTGCAAGGAAACAAAACTACATTTACACTCAATATTAACCAAGGCTCATGCAACAACATTCACTTTTCAGATGTACCAGTGAAAATGTAACTGCTCCATGTGTATTAAAGAGGATAGAGGGCTGTGGAAGGTTAAGCAAGAGAAGGGAAAGGCTGGCAGTTGACAAGTCAGGTGAGAGGAAATCAGGGGTATGGAAAGGTGGAAAATAGGTCAGGATTGGGAGGCAAAAATTCCAGTCTTGCAGACATAATATTCTCCCTGAAGGGGTGATAAAACAAGACATTTAAATGCAAATGTCATAAAAACATACTGTACCAGTGCTCCAGCAAGACAGTTTTCATGAATGTTACATTTAATATGGTGATTTTGTTTTGAATATTTTTTTTTTTGGAACTTGAATTTACTGAACAGGTATTGAGCAAATCAGTTGAGAGATGCACTGAGGGGCAAGCTTTTGGCACAATTTGCTCACTTTTCCAGGACGTGACCCGTACTTCGGAAGGCACTTTATTCATGTTCAACATAATACCATTTCCTTGCAATTAACAAAGCTTTCTTTGCACGATCCAGGAACGGGAAAAGCCAAAAAGGTCAGCTAAGTACAGAGGCCTTTTCCACACAAACCCACTTTCTTTCAAACCCTCCTCAACCCCTTCTTCAATTTTTTCCCCCCATGGAATTTGATTGACTATCATGTCAATCAATAACAATGCAAAAATAAATAAATACAAACGTGTGTGTTGGTGCGTGTGGTGCGTGTGTGGTGTGTGTGGTGTGTGTGGTGTGTGTGGTGTGTGTGGTGTGTGTGGTGTGTGTGGTGTGTGTGGTGTGTGTGGTGTGTGTGGTGTGTGTGGTGGGTGTGGTGGGTGTGGTGGGTGTGGTGGGTGTGGTGGGTGTGGTGGGTGTGGTGTGTGTGGTGTGTGTGGTGTGTGTGGTGGGTGTGGTGGGTGTGGTGGGTGTGGTGGGTGGTGGGTGTGGTGTGTGGTGGGTGTGGTGTGTGTGGTGTCCAGACCAGAAGAGAAGTCTGGCCCACGCGTCTCATCATAAATGACAAAAATATGAAGACGGTGTACAAATAAATTGGAACTTCTCTCTTGGCCTCTTACGTAAGGAACCCCCCAAAATATGGTCATTATGCACAAACACCTTTGACACATTCTTCTGAATCATTGCAGGTGGTTTCAAGAGGCACGTCCAGATTGTTTTTTTTAAAAAGAAAAAAAAAAAAGGGACAATTCCTCTCTGAATCCATCCCAACAAAGACTGAGTCTCATCCTCTCCCCACCCCTCCCTTCTCCCTCCTCCCCCATGACTGTGCCTGCTCATCGGCTGACAGCTCTCTCAATTCAGCCACCTCCTCCATCTTCACTCTCTTTCTCAGCCCCCCCCTCCCCACCTCAAGCTTCCTCTTCACGCTTCCCAAAAGGTCCCCCCACACCTCTCTCCCTCGATTCTCTCCTCTCACCCTTCTCCCCCAAATGTCCTCCCTCACCCCTCCCCTTCAAATCTCTCCCCTTATCCCTCCCCTTCAAATCTTCCCCCTGACTCCCCCTTCTCAAAGCTACCCTCCTTCACATCCATAAAGCTGCTTTCTTCTCCCACCCGCTCTCTACTAGCTCATTCCTTCACCTCGTCCAATCTCCCACTTTCCTTTGCCCCATCTCTTGTTACTCCCTACTGCTACTCATCCCTTCACCACCTAGCCCTTTGTCCTCCTCCCCACCCAACCCTCCACCCTCTCAAGACCCTCCTGCCCAGTGTGACCACTCCTCATTTTCATAAATGCCAAGGTGAGCCAATGGAAAAAGCCAAGAATTCACAAGGTTTTGGAAAAGTGATGATAATAGAAAACCTATACACCAAGAAAACCTACAGAAAACCAAGATGCCAAGGTGAACAATGAATAGCCAAGATCTTGTGAAAAAAGCCAAGGAGTGGTCTCACCGTCCCTGTCCTCCCTCGCTTGCACCCAAAGCCTCCTCCACTCTCTTCCTTAACAGTGTGGACCTCAAACATCTGGGGCCTTTGCTCAAACCTGAAGAATCTCTCCATACAGGCTGCCACTGACAAAACCAGACATAATCCACTTAACAGAAACCTTTTTCCTTCAAAACGTCTCTGACTCCTTCATATCTCTCAATGGTTACTCTCTCCTCTGGTATGATAGACCGAAGCCTCGGCCTGGTGGCGAAGTTGCTCTCTTCATCAAAAACTCTATTTCTCACTCTCCGTGCACTGCCCTTACTCCTCCACACCCCCCGGGAATACCTCTGGCAATGGCTTCCCCTCTGCTCCCACCTCTTGTTTGTATGTGTGTTGTAAATGGAGTCATCACTGTTTGGATGGTACATCTCGCTCCCCAAAAATGTGGACCAACTTCTATCCACTCATACAAACTCTCTCTTCCTCAAATGCGGTGACTTCAAATTGCCATCATGCCAGTTGGCTGGGTGTGGGCACCTCTGTCAACTGCCATGGCACTTCAGCAAAGGATTTCTGAGACCCATTTGGATGGAGTACCGTTGGCTGAGATCAAGGTTTGGAAGTTGACAAATTGTGTCAGTCCCTTCTGGATTTGATTTTGACCATCTTCCCAGAAAATGTCTGCTGCTGTTCCTCTGCTCCAATCGGTTCATCGGACCATATGCTTGTTAAAGCAGTAATTTCTCTGGCTGTTATTAGAGAACCACCTCAGTGCCAACGAGTATGGCATTTCACTCAAGCTGACTGGCAGGGTCTTCAAGCAGCCATCAAACTTCTATACTGGTCTCCCATTTCCACTCTCACCCACATCAATTCAACCTGGGAATTTTTTCAAAGAAACATCCTCTTTTTCTCTCTCTCATGCACAGATTTATCCCATCTCATCTGCAGTAGTCCAACCCTTCCTCTGGCCCATGGAACATTGAAACTTGTGGCGAGGCTGTTGACCTGAAACAACTTGCCTTTGCCTCATGGAAGTCAAATCCTCCTGAAGACAATCTCAGTTCTTTCCATAAAGCTCAGAACAAGTGTGTCTCCCCTCAGGAGAGCCAGGAAACAACATCTTTCCCATCTCAAGTCTGATCTTTCAAACCTGTCTCCCTCCTCCATATCCTGGTGGCGTCTAGTCAAGTCTGTTTCTGGTGTATGTTCCCCTCCTTCCCCTCCCTTACCTCAAATGGCTGCACAGCTGACTGCAGGTCAAAAAGCTAAATGCCGAAACTCTGTTTGCTTCTAAATCTTATGTCCCAAACCCATCGCTTTCTGTACTCACCTTACCCAGTTGCATCCAGCTGTTCCTCGACTCTATTTCCTTTTCTCCCGACAAGGTGAAGAGCTTGCTGTCAAACATCGACTACAATTCTGCAACCGGTCCAGACAGCACCAGCCCTCGTGTTCAAAAAATCTGCTCCGCTGCAATTGCTTACCCTTTCTCTGTTCTATTCACCCTCTCATTTACTCACAGTCATCTGCCATCTGCTTGGAAATCAGCAAACATTACCGCTCTGGTCTGTAGTTGCAGGGATCAGTTTTTACACCTTTTTATGCAATCAGCCTGCTCCCAATCATCAGCAAGGTCATGGAATCAATCATTGCTTCCGACATCAAATCCTTCCTCTTCTCCAATGGCTTGATTTCCGACCATCAATATGGATTTAGACCAGGTCACTCAACCCTGGGGGAATTGGTGCTTCTGCTTTCCAAACAATGGATGGAAGTCCTCAATGTCACATATGAGATCAGAGAAATCTCCCAAGATATATTCCAAGCTTTCGATAGGGTCTGGCATTCTGCACTGCCCACCAAACACTCTTCTTCAGGTCAGGTCAGGTCAGGAGGTATGGGAAGGGCATGCGCAAGAGCAGCGTTTCTTACGGTCTCCAACGCAATCTCCACTCATGGCTCGTGGACTTCCTCACCTGTTTCTCAATGGAATTCTCTCATCTCCTCTTCCCCTCTCGACTGGAGTTCCTCAAGGCAGTGTTCTTAACACTGCTTTTTCTGGTTTTCATCAATGATCCCTCAGACACTGGAAAATCCTCTTTCTTTCTTTGCTGATGAATCCAACCTCTGCCGTACCATCTCTCATCCCTCTGATCGGCAGGCAGCAGCCTCTTTACTCTCTGCAGACCTGGATAAGATCACAAGCTGGCCAAACACTTGGAATATGTCTTTCAATCCTGACAAATCTCACACAATAATTATGTCTCTCTGAAAGGACGGTCTGGAAACTCCCCTTCCCACCACCCCATCGACTTTCTCAGCAATCCCCTTGAAGAAGTCGTTTCATTCAAGCTTTTGGGCCTCACTATCTGCCACGATCTTTCCTGGGAAAACCACATCTCCAAGCTTTTCGGCCTCACTGTCTGTCACGATCTTTCTTGGGAAAGCCACATCTCCAAGCTGGCCTCCAAAGCCAGTCATCGACTGGGCATCCTACATCCTGCATAGTCCTTCCATGGTACAGCTGAGCTTCGAACCACTTCCAAAGGTTTCAACTGCAGTCTGATGGAGTACTGCTCTCCTTCTGGACTGATACTCCTTCCTCACACCAAGCTCGACTTCACACTGTGGAAACCAAGGCTTTTAGGATCATTGGTATCTCCCGCGATGAAGCAGAGTCTTTGGGGTCTCACTCTCTCACTGGAGGCAGGTCGGTGGTCTTTGTCTTCTAGCGTCTCCACTCCAGCCTTGCCCCCCTGCTCTGACTGTGATCTGGCCCCCATATATTTCTGCAGGGAGCTCAAGGTCTGCCAAAAACCCCCTTCGGGTAAAACTGCCAAAATCAAGAATCACTGCTCACCTTAACTCTTTCATTTCTTTTTTCCCACCTCTGAAATAAACCCCCACACTCTCTTGAATCCCACTCCTCCCTCAAAGTCTTCAAAACAGCTATTCACCACCATCTCATATCTTTACCTATCCCAAATCATGATCTTTTCTACCCCCGTTAATCCACCCCAAACCCACCTCATTCAAATTCCCTGCTTTCCTTCCTGAAAGTGCCTGTCATTCCGTCTTGTTTCCCCAATGTACCCTCGCCCCATCCCTCTCCGATTGTCTCTGTTCCCCACTATTTTGTGCTTCCCTCTTCCACCCCTCTTGTCTCCTGCCTTGTTATATGGTGTGTGTTAGCTGTTATACGAGCCGTGGCATGGTCTCCCAAAATAAAAAAAAAATGATAACTTTAAAAGGGTCTTCCGATTTCCCTTTAAGCACCAAGCCTCTACAATCAATCAAGTAAAGGTGCACTCCGATGAAATCATCACCATGAGGATGGCAACCGAGATAAATCTCATTGAAACTATCCAATCCGGGCGCACCACGTACAAGACGTTGTCCTGTACTGCCGCATCATCTGCAAGTGCCGATTGAAGACACAGCCAATCCAGGGACAATTTGACAGCAGGTAACGCCATGTGATTCCTTGCATCCATGTCCTCAGACTGACAAGGCACCGCACAGCGGCACATACTGCCGAGGAAAGACACTGCGGGATAAAAGCACACATCCAGCATCATCTCAAGTGGCTTCAAGAACAAATTATAAAGGTCAAGGAGGCAGCAAAGGTGAAAATGGTTCAATGCCTCAACATGGTCTGCAATAGAAAATGAAGCAATATGAAAAAGCCACAAAAACAAATACAAGAATGGTTCATGCACAAGAGCGTGCGGAAAAGAAACAAAGCTGCCGCAGGTGCTTCATAGGGAGGGGTGGTTAGGAAGTAGGGGGAGGGGTGGAGGGTGGAAAATCCCCCACAAAGGAATAATAAAAAAATTGCAATAGAAATGAATCTTCTTTTTTTTTTTAAGCCTGCCACTTAAGAATGGGGAAAAAAATATATCCACATGGTGAGCCTCATGTTTACTCATGATCATTCTATCCTACGTGCCATCACAGAATTAAAAAAAATTGAAATAAATAAAACATGATGGCAGAAAAACAGGAGTTGTAAACATACGCTCGATTTTCTGAGCAATTTCACTGAAAACCAATCTTGGAAACGACTCTATACGTTAGAGTCAATATTTAATCATTTCGTCAGTGTCATATACGACAAGCTCTCCACCAAATTTCGTCTGAATCCGTAGACAACTATTTGAGATATTTTGTTCACAGACAGACAAACAAGAAAAAGACGTCATGCACAGCACAATACCAGCAAAATAAACCCCCTCTCCAAAGGTTGCCATGGATACATCAAATTGTCCATTTCATTAAGATTAAAATTGACAATCTTAATCAAAGCTCAGGTCAATCGGATGAAAATTGATTTTTCAGATTGAAACTGCTGATTTTTGAAGTTTGACCTTGAGTTGACCTGTGACCTTTTCACCTCAAAGACTTGGTTTCCCAGTTCAGTGACAAAATACAAATCCTGTTCAACTTTCAAGTCAATCGGATGAAAAATTAAGATTTAAGAAATTTGACCTCAACATAACCTTTGACCTCAAAATCAACAAGCTTCTTAGTTGAGACCATCTCTACAATTTGGTAAAGTTTCATGATGATCGGTTTAGAATTGTGACCTATAAGCGAATGACAAAGACAGACAGACAGAATAACAAAATTGACTGACCAATGGATACCCGGACCCCAACATTCGCTGTTCCAACCATCGAAGTCCCACGCAGGGGTTTCCTTAATTTTTGGAGTAGGAGGCTACCATTAAAAAGTAGCAGGTTACCATCACCATGAGCGAAGCTGTATGGCCGGGGTCCAGGGCCCTAGGCGGGCCCTGGAAGCCGGAGGATCCTAGATGGCTGGAGATGCATTCCAGCATTATCTCTGACATGAAATAGTTCTCATATTATCATGCTGTTGGGGTGGAAAACTCTACAAAAACAGGTGGTTAGGCCTATACTAGATGTAGTTGCATTAACATACTGACTGACTGACTGGTTGACTGAAATTCAGTTATACTGTATCGTTAGTGCAAGCAGCTTTTAACTGGATCTGTGTGTAACTGGATCTGTCAGCCATTCATGGCTAAATCTCGATTTCGCTTTCTGTCTTTCTATTTCAGTATTACTTAATTTTCAACATTGTAACTGTTGGCATTTGTAAACTGTGTGGATACATTCTGCTTCTGAGAATAATTCTTCCAACAATTTATTGATTACATCCTGGCCAGGATCTTCATTAGGTGAAGATGTATCAAGATCTTTTACACTACACATAGAGATATCATGAGATAGATTAATGGGGGAGCTACATGTTAAAGTTTCTTCTACCATTAAAAACTAGATGATTCAGACTGTATGCCAGAGTTTATTAGTTCAGAGAATGTTAATGAGTTGGCTGCAGTAGACAGTGTCACTGGATCAGGAACTGCAAGTTGATTTTCTTGCAGAGAGGGTGACAAAGTCCTGGCAGATTCAGAAAGTGAGAAAGAGTTTGCCGGTTGATTTATAGTGGGATGGTTGACTGGTTTCGGAGAGGGAGAGCAGACTGGTCCAGAAACAGGGAGAGGTTCAGGTGCAGGGACAGGGAGAAATTCAGTTTCAGAGACTGGGAGAGGTTCAGGTGGAGGGAGAGGGAGAGGTTCAGGGAATTCTGCAAATAATTAAAATGTACATGTGCTGTATACTTGTGAATGAAAAATTGTGAATTGATAAGTTTCCCATGCTATCATTTTTAATGTGGCCCACACCCCAGTCACTAAATGTAATGAAAATTGCTTGGATGTTAAGCAGTGAAGTAACTGAAAATAGTCCAAATGCATTCATCACTGTGAGAAACTGATTTTCCAAAGGGCCTACCATGAGCCAGAAGTTGAGGGCCACCTCAAACAATGACAACTCCTAAACTTCACAACTCCCTAAATATCTGATGAACTAAAGTATTTAAGCATAGGGAAGCTAAGTATTATATTTGTAAATTTTGTTTCATTAATTTTATGCATATTTTCCCTCTTCGATTTCATTTTACTTTATTAAATCAAAACAAAACACAATAAAATAATAATAAACAATATTTAACAAACAGCTCAAACTAATAACTTTGGACTAGTTTATTGTTTGAAAATGAATGCTAAACATGTATTTAACTTCACTTGTTTTCTGATAATTTCATTATTTGATGTCAGCTCGCTTCAATCAGTCAACCAATCAAACAGTCTAAGTGTGAATACTGCGTCACAGTCACAATCCGAATATTGTTAAACTTCCACCTCACATTATCCGCCAATATAGTGCTGTTATACCGTAAAGAAAAGCTCGCAAGTCTATGGTACATGCATGTATCTGCGGTACCAGTATTCAGTTGGCCAGTTCACAGCTGCTCATAGTTGGCCTTCACTTCAGTGAATAAACGGCGATTTTCAGTGCAAATAACCACGAACAATAACATGTACAAAAGCTGCTTTAAGCTTATAGGCCAATTACTTTATAAATTAAAAAGGCACAACGGGTGACCGTGTATTTTGGAGCCGCATCACTTGACTTAAGCTCAAAATGGACAAGGTGAAACACGCGTTTCGTGAAACAACAACGTCGCACTCGTGAGAGTGCAAGTTTAGACCAATTACTGATGACCAGAAGCTTACCTCCCTTTGGACTTCTTCGAAAACCCAAAGTCAAACAGGGATTTTCGTTTCGATGCCAATGTTTCGGCACCGAAACTGCGAGGCCTACAAAGTTTATTTTCTTGAGGTCATTGCTGTATGGTATCAGGGTATCAGGCCAACAGTCCAAAACGAGGCTAAAGCAGAGAACTCTCTATTGCAGGAGGCGTGTTTTAGCTGCTTGTGTTATTTTTAGGTCAGTGTTGTGCTAGACCTGGCGAGAGTACCAACAGTAAAAGTAAGCCCGCTTTTATCGAAATACTAATGCGTTTTCGTCTCGGATTTCAAAACGGGGTGTAGAGATTTCGTGGTGACAAAAAAATAAAATAAATAAAATCGTCACTGAAGTAGGCGGCGACCTTTGACATTTTTTCTCTGAGTAGACGGCTGCGGGTCGCCGGTAAAGGCCCTGTCACACCTTGACATTTTAGCCAGCATATGGCAACGTATCAAAATGTATCTAAAATGCTAGCGTACGCTGAACTATTGATGTTTTTTTTCAGTTTTGGGCATATAATAACGAGTTGGACGTATGCATAACGTATTAGTAACGTCCACAGAACGTTTCAATAACATAGATAACTTATACCAACAAATGCTTCGCGTGTTGTCGGCGTTCACAACCTATGCCCAACGATAGTCTAACTTATGCATAGCGCGGCAGCGTATCGCCGACGATCACGTGGCGTAGTTTATTAATCGGCTGCCGCTTAACGATTTAAATCATAACCGCACTAGAAATCGAAGTGTCAACATCACCGTCAGGCGGAAGAAAAAATTTTTTTTTTATATACCAATTCCCCTAAACGCTGCCAATACGCCATTATACAGTAGCTGTAAGTTAGAAACATGTTCAGTAAGTTCTGTGGTCGTCCGAAAGACGTCAAATACGTCTACATACGTCAATATGCGTTGGAGATACGTTACACATAGGTTCAAAGCACGTTACTCATAGGTTAGAAATAAGTTTCGGGTACACTAAACATTACCTCGACGTGTTTTGACTTATGAGTAACTTACAAGTAACGTGTGTCGATGTGTGTCAACGATCGCATAACGTGCCTACAACTTATGGCCAGCGTATGCGGAACGTGTGAGTCATACGCTAGCATAGGTTGAAAAATTTTGAGCATGCTTAAAATTTGTCGACGAGCTCGGCATACTACGACGTATGCCAGCGAGCTTCAGCGTGCTCTTAATGTATACAAAACTTACCCATAACGTATTCGACGTGTGCCAGTGTATTCGCCAAATTTTTCATACGTCGGCATACGCTGGCTAAAACGTCAAGGTGTGACAGGGCCTTTACCGGCTTCTAAGGAAACCCCTGTCCATGTATTTGTGGTTGATAATCTGCAACATGCTCCTACATTTGCGGGAAATTGCCTTGCATTTTCACAGCGATTTTTTTTAATTTTTCACGAGCCAGGAGCACAACAGTTCTAAAACACAATACTTCTAAAAATAAAAGAAAACCACGAGTTACGCACAGAGCAGCTGGATGTACGTACAGTACAATACTGTATGTACGCAAAAAAACATATCTTCCACGAGCCGCAAACATGACCTGCTTCCTGTACGTGCATTGGAGCTTCGCGGGATAAACATACTGTTTCATGGGAAGTCTCACCAGTGAAACACGTAATTCCCCGAGACGCCATCCCCCATGAGTTACTTGCAGAATGAAAACACGAACAGCATCTATTGATGTATCCAGTAATTACCAGGTCACCACATATGAACAATACAAAATGGAAACATTCAGCGCATCTTAGTGTAAATCACCATCTTGTTACACACAGCACCATCTGAGCTGTTACATTTTAAAAATGCTCAGCATAATCTGCCTGCAGGTAGGAAAGACATGTCCTGAGTTAAAGAATGGAAACGTTCAGCATATCTATTAGTATAACTAGCAGTGAGTTACATACGGACCAATTACACAATGGCACTCACTCACATCTATTATCAGCTGCCGAATACAGTGTCACCTATAAAAATCCCCCACAAACAATGCGCAAACTACTCACCGCATCCGGGATCGCCATCACTCTCGTCCCATTGCTCTGGCCTGAGAATTGCCTCTCGCTCCGTTCATTCTTCAAAAGTGGCTCCCAAGGATCGAGGATAACACTCAGAAGGGTATGCCTCTAAGCGGACCACTGATACGGGAGAAGGTGAAGTTCCTGCACGACCATCTTTCTGGTGCGTGTGGTGCAAGCACGAGCATGGCAGGTACAAGTGACACCTCCAGACCATTTACAGCGAGCAAGGGGGAGGGGTGGGGGGTTCCACCGCTTCAAGGTGCAATACAATTTGTGCAACATCAAGCTCGTAAGGGAGAGTGCCTCCGTGGACCACAACACGGCCAAGGCATTCTGCAGAACTCGAGCCTCAGAGGGGAAGGGTACCTGCCGTCGCAGGTCTTTAACACTGATGAGACCTGCTTCTTCTGGAAAAAGAAGCTGACCAGAACGTTCATCACAGCGCAAGAGCAAAGCAGCCGGCTTCAAGGCCACAAAAGACTGCGCAAAAGCCAAAGGGGATTTCATGGTAAAGCCCATGATGCTCTAACGTACCCTGAACACACATGCGTTGAACAAAAACAAGCAGGCGCTGACCGTGGACTGGACGGTTAACAGGAAGGCGTGAGTGACGTCTGATCTTTTTAGCGACTGGTTCCATAACTGTTTCGTTCCACAGGTCAAGTGGTACCTGGCAGGAAAGAACCTTTCGTTCAAGGTACTCCTGCTGCTTTACAATGCTCCTGGCCACGTTGAGGTCATGGTCTTCCCATCAAACATCACCTCCCTCATCCAGCCGCTCGTCCAGGGAATATCAACTTTCAAGACTTATTACACCCGGCACACCTCATCTTCAACTTTCCCCTTTGAACTCGGAACCACCGCAAACTGATAACGTTATCCCCTTGTCCCCATTACACTAATTCCCCGACATTGGTGGTGTCGCCATTTGCGGCCTTTTTCACGAAGCAGGAACCGTCACGAACCGATAATATTATCCCCGTTGTATCCACTGTAACAATGACAAAACATTCGCAGGTGTTCCCCCCACACTCGTGGATTTTTCACTGGTCGGGGAATCCCCGGAACCAATCCTCCCATTTCCCATTGAAACAATGCCCCCACATTCGCGGGTTCCCCTGGAACGGATCCCTCGCGAAAGTCTGAGTACTGGTGTACTTGAAAAATCTTCCATTTGCAAGTAAAAAGAAAAATGTCATACATAGTATGATACCTGCAAAATCCACAAACCAAATTTGACCTCAAAAGTAATTAGTGGTTGAATTCAATGACCAAACATGCAAATCCTCTTCAAATTTAAAGTCAACCAGATGAAAATTGACAACTTTAGAAATTCTGGCGTTTGTTGACCTTTTGGCCTATGTTGACCCCCAGCTTCCCCTCTCCCACTACTCCCATCTCTCTCTCTCCTCCATTCCACTCTCCCCCACACCCCTCTCCTGTCCCCCACCCCCCTCTCCCCTCCATTCCACTCTCCCTCTCCCCCCATCCATCCCCCTCTCCCCCATCCATCCACCTCTCCCTCCATCCCTCGCCTCCTCCCACCCACCCATCCCCTCTCACCTCTCACCCCTCCCCCTCTCCCTCCCACCCACCCATCCCCTCTCACCTCTCACCCCTCCCCCTCTCCCTCCCACCCCTCTCCCCCTCCTCCTCCCTCCCACCCCCTATCCCCCTCCCCCTCCTTCCTCCTTCTCTCCTCTCTCCCCTCCCTCCTCTCTCTCTCCCCTCCCCCCTCTCCCACCCCCCAATCCCCTCCCCTTCTCCCTTTCTCTCTCCTCCCTCCTCAGTGTCTGGCTCCAATGTCTGGCAGGATGGGGCTACTCCACAGGTTAGCACCGACGCACCAATGGGAATGCTCAGAAATGCCGACACGACCTTTTGATCCGCTTTCTGGCCCCCTTAACCCGGGCTCTAAAAGAATAGCGACAGAAAGCTGAGCGGAGGTGACTCGCTCACCAATCCCAAGCCGAGCGCCACTCACCAAGCCCAAGCCAAGAAAACAGCGCAAGTCGTCAAGGAGCCATCGAGCCACAGTCATCAAGGGTGATGGGATCGTGACCAAGTAGGGCAGAGCGAGCAATCATTGGCATTCTGCAGCATTCTTCAACCAATGCTCATTACCATTTACAGACTCTCTTACTTGCCCCTTTAAGCTATCCTCTCACGCATTCATCTCTTCCATCTACTGTCTCGTCGACTGCAGACATATTAAAAGAGCAACAATAAATAACCAATACACGTCCTTCACACTTCCTCTACTGCATCACACCTGCACCTCATTCGCCCCTCAGTTGCATCCCCCATTCCTGCACCATAGACACCCCGTTTTCTTCCCTCCTCCCCCTCCGAAGCGATTCGGTTGTGTTTGTCAATCGACGTCAGGTACGAAGAGACCGCTTACACCTCAACTGCTTATCCTCTTTCTGAACTCTCTAGTTTCCTCGGGTGTGTGTCTGATGACACCTGAATTGTTTGCAGAAGTTAAGATTGCAGATGTTTAGATCGGGTTAGCTCTGCACCGTCCTTTTTTTATAAATTAGAACTGTATTTTCTTTTGCCACACCCATGAATCCTTGCTTTCCCCTGCTGTACATGTTGTAATTAAAACCTTTTTGTTGTGAAACATGACCTTTCTTCACCCTCTCTTGTAATAAATTGTTTATGTTGTCAATGAACCCAGCCCGTTTCGCCATTTCATTCATTGGTCCAGCATGGTCCGCACATTGGTTTAGCCGGGAAGTTTTGCCCCACCGAATTTGCTCATGAGCTAGCGCGCTCTCACTGCATCGCTTGGCAGTAATCCGGGTGTACGCTGAGGGCACGAGACCCTAATTGATTCGGCCATCCACAGGTAAGGTATCCATTCGGCCATCCATTACACACGAGGTAGTGTAACCCTGCCGGGATTGGCCGTGCCAACCAGTGTTTGTGATTGGTCAGCAACCCACTGGTGCATGGAGTTATCTGTGCCTGGTGGCCTCAGGACGGGCGCTTGAGAGGGACCCAAGTGTTTCCGCTCGTGGCGAGCCTCGAACCAAGAGTCCGCAATAATATTGTTACATTTGTGGGGGTAGATAGAGGAATTCCATCGTGAAGATAGGATTGTATAGTATAGCATGGTCCATGGACAAGTAGGAGACAATGATGTAACTTAAGTAGGGAAAACTGAGCTTCAGCTTGTTATGTGTCACCACATGGGGGGTTGGTGTGTTAACTGGGTAGGGTCTAAGGCTAGTTTCTCCCACGATGTGATTGTCCCCTGTGACCTTTTCCTATGTTTTTACATTTACAAGGCCAGCCATAAAGAACCACATTTTCACAACAACAATAACCAGCAGGCTAAATCCTGCCTCCCAGGAAACGTAACAGGCAGGCCATGCCCGAGGAGGTTGAGGATTGGTTGGGGTGATGTCAGAGATGAGAAGGTTCTGGAGAGCATGAGGACGGTTGGAAGAGAATAGTCAGCCCATCTGGTCTCCGCTTGGCAAGACGGCAAAGCTGCCCGATTTTCGTTATCTTGGCAGTCTCGGCAGTGGCCTTGTTGTACGACTCAGAAGAAAGGCGGCACCATTTGGTGTGTGTGTGTGAAGGACCAGAAACTGTATGGCGGTTTGTGGCCTCCTGCCGTTGACCATCCGCACAAATTACATGATGTACCTGTCCGCAAAGAGCGACGGTGCCATTTTGGTAAGTTTTCCCACGTGGTGGCAAACGTGATTCGACGAACATCAGGCTCCAAAAGGACATCTCTGGACACAAAGCTGAGTGCAAACATGAGGGGGGGGGGGATTTTGTTGTATTTTTATCTTTCCCCTTGTCTGTTTTTGTGACCGAGCAGAGACGTCTCAAATTTAGTTTACCTCACTTTTCATTCCCTCCCTCTGAATTATTTTCATTTTCACCCTTTTTATTTGTGTTTATTATTGTCATTATTGTCAAATTTGTTTATTATTGTCAAATAATAAAACATTGTTGTCAAATTTATTTTGTATTGGTATATTCGTTGTGGATTCGAGGATAAACCCGTGTGCTTCCATTCTGATAAAGCTCTTTCCCTGCTTCCATCCCGTGCACGCTGTAACCGCCAAGCATTTTGGCTGTTCACCTCCATGTTAAAACCGTTTGGCTATCCATCCAGGCTGGTGTTAATCAGCCTAAATAAACAATGTAGAGTTATAAAAGTGGGCACAATGAGCATTGCAATAATAAATTCTTTCTTAAAGCCTGAGGTTTTGAAAACAAGCTAATTCTCTTCCTCAGGGACGAAAAGAGCGATGGAAACACCTCGTTAAGTTTGGTTTGCTTCATGGATTAGTCCAAGTACTCGCCAATGACAGGACTCCCTGCATTCAAATCATTGTGTCGCTTTTGCTCATGTTGTAATTGATTGTGTCGTGCTTTCCATGTGGGGAGTCCCCAAATCAGACGAGTACCACACCATAGACCAGAGTTTCTCAACCTTTTTACCCTTGTGGAACCCTTGAAATAGTTTTCATGTCTCAGGGAACCCCTGCATGAAAATTATTATATACCATTATTAATATCGAGCTCTTTTATATTTTTATCGTAGTTCACGTGGCAAATATAATTTTTTTTTTTTCGGATACCTGGTTTAAGGAAAAAATGACCCCCTTTGTCAAATTCATTGGCAATGAGACAGACCACGTCATCATTTGTGACGTCATCACGTACAAGCCGTGTGCCGTGTTCAATGATGAGTCGTTATTCCGGGCGTCCATCGCGCATCGTGTTTTGAGTGGGAGACGTCATCACGTACAGGCCGTGTGCAGTGATCAATGACGAGTCGTTATTCCGGGCATCCATCGCGCTTCGTGGTTGTTTTAATATAACATTCCCTATGGTTGTTATAATTGTAAATAATATAAGAGGTTGAAGCCTCTATTATAATAACCAAGGAGTTTCCAACAATATGCCGTATGTGTATAGTAAAATTACGAATATTAAATCAAACAAAAACTACTCAAAAATACATTAGCCAATTTATTACTGTTTCTCGAGGAACCCCTAGCGACCTCTTGCGGAACCCCGGTTGAGAAACACTGCCATAGACAATCACGTAACTGATCTAATGAGGCTGAACAAACCTGTCACATGATGTGATCTTATCTCGCAGTGTGAATGAGAGTCAATCTCCCTTAATGGGAGTAATGGAAACCACCAAATGAAAACATCCGAATAACCAGAATTGACCTGAGACCAAGTGCATTTCAATATAAACAATGGCATGGGGAGGGAATTTACAACAAACGAGAACAAGCAATCAAATATTGCACATCCTTGGCTGGACTTGTTTTGTGTGGTTTAAAAGTACATATTCTTTGACGTACTCACATTGTAATTGTACATACTTATCAAGGTAGTTCAGTTGAAAAAAATATAACCTGTACTACTGGCTACCTGGCATTTGTAGCCTACGTTAGCACATTCTGTGCGTACAGCCAAACGGACCCAAATGCAATACCCTCTCCTCTGGCGAGGGGAATAACAGTCAATAATAGAACAATAACCCTGACCTACGATCCGACATACATCCCCACATACATCCCCACGAATAAACGAACACAAGGCAGATTCCTTAAATATCCTATGTCCTTAGGGCCCAATCAATCACACCACAGGATACAGACACAGTGGCTGACAGGACGGAAATACCACGACTGTGGCAGTGTCACCTTGCATCAGTTCCTGTGTCCTGCTGCGCACAGACACATTTGGTGAAGGTCAGCAGCCCACGCATCCGAGCACGATGCTGGACTCGAGGGAGGAGTCGTGGCTGGCTGGGTGTAGGTGTGGCATTACACAGCACCCCTGCAGCTGTTTTCACCCTGATCCAGCAATCAGTCCCGGCATCTGCTCACCAGCTATTTACGACACACCCTTTATAACCTCAGCCCCCACCGGCAGCCGTGACGCACTTAGCCTCTCCCTGCCCGGCTGCTACTGGTCCATTTTCCACTTGATGGGTGAGAAACCACCCCTCCGCTACTTGTCACTCAGGCCTCCCACTTTTCTACTGAGCGGTCCACTGTTTTCCCACCTAAGCTTGCACACCACGGCCTGGCAAGCGCGAAAAAAAAGAAAAGAAGAAACGTTTAAAACAGATTCCAAAGGTTTACACACACACACACACACACACACACACACACACACACACACACACACACACACACACACACACACACACACACACACACACACACACACACACACACACACACACACACACACACACACACACACAAAAGGGCAGAAGGGATGGTGGTTTTGAGACACCAACAAAAGGGGAGGTTGACGTCATCTGACTAGACATAACAGCGATGCATATCCAATGTCACATTTAATTACTTTTGCGCTTATTCTAAACACTAAAGAAATAACTACACCATATTAAGAATTTATAAAATCTTTGGCATCATTTCAACAATAATATAATCACATTTGTTCTCGCTATTAAACATTCTTCTCCCAAGTTGTCGTTTTACATTCGTCCAATGAAATGGAGATCATGAAAACAAGAGTCAAAGACAACGTTACAACGATGAAACAGACAGCATGCCAGCAATACTGAGATTTGACTTTGTTTTGGGGGGGGGGGCCCAATATTCTTCTATACACCATTAACAATTCACGTAAAATAAGAGTGGGTGTCAACATCCCAACTGATATTCACTGAGCAGTCTCTCACCTTTGATTTTGTGGGAATTGCCCAAGTGGGAATGAGGCAGATCCAGGCTGGGACAAACTTAAATCTCTGACCCACCCTTTTTGTATAAGATTTAGACCGAGGGAAGAGCGAGGGGACATTGGGTACAAAGGAAACTAGCTGAGAGTGGACCATTAAGGCCAAGGTTTCACACAAAAAGAAGGGAAATGAACAAACAGGAAAGAGGAGGGGAGGAAACATACGAGTTGTAACCTGCAAGTAAGAGGGTTGGGTTAGCTGAGCTTAATGGAGCAAAGATCACGGGTAATGATGGAGGATGACATGAGAAGGCAATGCACAACCTGTTGAAGCCCTTGAGGGAACAGTGCGATTGAACCACAAGAGGAAGACAGTTCCAAAAACAGGAGAAAAGATGAACAAAAGCGAGGAGGTGAGCGGCAAGCCTGGATTTTGTGAATTCATCCAGGAAGAGGTTTATAAAAATGAGAAGAAAAAAATATGCTGATTATCTGCCTTAAAACCTACTTACGGAAGAGCCCCATTGCATGAGGCCAACAAAATTGTACAGCCTTTTTCGTCGTCGTGTCCTCTGATGGAGTCACTCCACAAGCATCTTTCTCATCTGTTCCCAGCACAGCATCCCTCAGCTGTTGCAGTTGAAACAGGTTTAGCACAGCCAGGTGGGCGAGTTGTTGCCCTGACAGCAATTTACCACCAAGCATCACCTGATGGGGATCAGAAAAGTTTGGAAATACTGGCGTGGCATACACCTATTCTTAACCCTTTCTACTCATCCTGTTTGACAAACCTGCAACTTTTCATTGAAAAAGGCATAAACTGTCCAAAAAACAACTGCATCCACACAACTCTTAAGCTTTAAAACCTTCCTGCATTAAGTAACTAAACTAAACTCAGTGTCCCTCTCCATGTGGCCACCTTTCACCTTGAAGTGCTCCTCCAGAGCACTGCGCTGTGTCGCAAGGCGGTCCAGTGCTCGCACCAAGTATATGTGCCCATGAAACTTCACAAAGGACTTCACAAAGTCAGAAAGGCCCCATTTCACCTTAACTTCATCACGTCTGCACAAAAAAGGACCACAGCAGCATGAGATGTTGATAAGGTTGTTTTCTCTTTCCTGGCCCAACAATGTCCTGCTTGATTGTAACTAGAGAGTACATAGAATATGTTACCCTGCGCAGTGTTTAGCATGTACTTTGATTTAAAGAAAATAATGATTTAAAGATCATTCTAAAAAATTCCAGAAGTTTCATGCTATTGAAGAACCCCAATACACCACCCTACAGAACATGTCTAAGTACTGATAAACGGAAGAGTTTTGAGAGTGCAAAGAAGGCAATTTCTGTTCTGCAGTGTTCAATGTACACAATTAAATTTAAGTGAAATAGAGATTGTAAAAGTCGTATAAATAAATTCTGGAATTTACCACCTTTTTACCACCGTTGGTTGAAACCGTCTGTTACATCACCCTATCTAATACGTTACATTCGTTTTCATACCTGTGAGTTTTTAAGGACGTCATAAAGGACCTAAACAAGTTTTTGCTTGGAATGATTTTCAATCTTGTTTCACTGGCAGGCAGGCAGTCAAAATATTATCTCACGCCTCTCTGGGGACGTGTGGTCGGGATTAATTCAGAGGCAAAGCATGTTTAACGGAAAACTTGTCTTCCCTATCCATGTTCCGATTTGTATTCGAAATAAAATATTCCATATGAATAAGTTGTTCCTCGATCATGAATTGACGTTTATAGGCAGACAGACAGACATGAACAAATTGCTTAACCCTGGTTTTTGCTTTGCATGAGTGGGGTAACGAGTGCAGAGCCAACCTGGGCCACTGATTCAGTGCTCTGCAAGTTAAGGCAGAAGTTTGGAATTTGACAATTATTCCGGCAAAAATACTCACTCTTTGGTGAAGACAGGATGTTCTCTTAAACATATGGTTGGCAGGATGGCCCGGAGGTACGCACACACACCTCAAAGCTGTTTAACCTGGGTTTGAATCACGACCCAGCTATAAACTGTCATCTCGGTGCTTCACGGGCAGGGCGATTCATCAACGTGCGCGCCGTCCCTCAGATGGACGTTAAACTGGGCATCCCATCTGGCGGCATTAGTTGATGGACATTAAAGATCCCATTGTGTCCTTCAGGAAGAGAAAGTCAGCAATTGCCTGCACCATGAACGAATTACAATTTTCTACCCAAACCGACAGAGGGCATTGCATCAGTGGCACAGCCATGCTCTCTGCAGCTTTGTGCTGCATACAAAATAAATAGCACCAAGTGACCTGACAGTAATCTTTTGAGGCTGTAGTTCAGACCTCTGCAAAATCCAAAATCTGGGAAATGTCATGGACGTTGGACTGGAGTCAATTTGGGGGAACCCCCAGGAGCTCCCCGATCCGAAATTGAAAAATTTAAGACAGAGCAATCCTGCGGACCATCAAGTAGAAGGGCTGAATTGGGTTTCGGAGAAATTGGTGGGTAAATAAGGGATGAGAAGGGAACCAAAGTTTCAGGGGTTAACCCTCCCTGGGAGCCCCATGATCCAAAATCGAAATCTGTGCAATTGTGCAGGCTACTGTCTAGTATTCGTGTGTGAAGTATCAGAACAATCAGCCGAGTGATAAGAGAGAAAAAAAAAAGTCAAAAACGACTGAATTGACATCCAGACATCACAGCCCATTTTATGAGGTCATCCCTTCGAGATCAACACAAGATGACCTAAAAAGAACAAATACCCCACACATCCATTGCTGGGAGATGGGAACCTGGCTTAATTACCTATTTGACATACAGCACGCTCGTTTATGCAACGCCATGTCTGAGAAAATCCAGGGTGACAGCGTATAGTTAGATTGAGAATTGAACCAAAATTATACAGGTCAGGGTCAGGTATAGGAGCATGCACCGGAGCAGCACGCCGCTGCGTCCACTTTCCACCAGTACTCCAGGGGCCTCAGTCTAGTCGTCCCCCAGGCAGATGCTTGGCCCATCCCATTCTCCTTGAGATGCTGATCAACCTGCGGCAACCACGAGGTATGTGGTCGGTCCATTGGCCTTCTCCACTCACGAGGCTTCCTTGCTGAGAGAATCTGGTGAGCAGGATCAGCGTCAGCAAAACGAGCCACATGTCCATACAGCCGGAGCTGATGCTCACGGACTATGCAGGAAACAAATCTCATTTGACTCTCTCTCAGCAACTGCTCGTTGGAAACAAAGTCCAACCAACGAAAGACAAGGATTCTCCAAAGAGACCTGGAACCAAAGGAATTAAGTCTCCGTCTCAGATCCATGATCAGAGTCCTATTCTCACATCCATGGAGCAATACTGGAAGCACCAAGGACCTGAAGACTCAGACTTTTGTCCTCCTGCACAGGTACCAGCAACACCACACCCCATGATCCAGTGAATCCATGACTCAGCAGGCCCGACCCAGACGTCTATTGACCTCTGGCTCACAGCCAGTAAACAGGAGCATCACTGCCAAGGCAAGTGAATCTCTCAGTGACCTTAACATCCTCACCACAAACAGGTACAGACAAGATAGCAGCATCCAAGATGTCAATGAAAGCATGGATCTTAGTCTGACCCAGGAAACCCATAATCCCAATGGTTCCAACTCCTCATTCAGCACCTTCAGGGCCCCCAAAAGGACATCTAGAGTCTCTGCAAAGATGACTGCATCATCTGCGAAATCAAGGGTCAGAGATCTTGACATTCCCAAACGATGCACCGCAGCATGATCTCTCCGACATCCTCCCCAGAATCCACTCAACAAAAGTGCTGAAAAGTGTGGGGGCCAGCACACACCCCTGACGAACTCCAGTAACAACTGGAAACAAGTGGTGCCAGGCACAACAAATCCCACCCATTTAAGGCATAAAGTTATTTTGGGGATCAAATTTAAATTTGATACATCCTTAGCCTGAATGTTCATTATAAGGAATAGAATAAGGAATATTTTAGTCTTAGTTTGAAGTCAATTAAACCATTTTTTGACGAAGTTATGACCGTAAAATTATTTTGACCTTTCAAGGCCACGTAAGGTCAAAGGTCATGGTGTCAAATGAAAGCCAATAAACAATATAAACGTAAGATATACTTGGCCACGAGTTTACAGCTAACCGTGTCCACTGTCCATACTATAAATAATAATTTCACTTTCACAGTTACAAGATATACAGTCCATATTGTAGGTACGTACTCAATGTAATATAGTATTGAGAACGGTTTGTTATTTGCGTTTGTTAATAAACAATGAAATATTCTTTCAATTTATATTCTGTGTTATGTTTATTTGTTCAACAAGAACATTAAATAACAAATAAATGAAAACGTTCTGATCGTAAAACGATTTTGACTCGAGACTTTCATTGCCCGCCTGTGAATAAAATTTGACAGTGTTTGAGCCAGCCGTTTTCCAGTAAAGTTGTATTTTCGAAACCATGTTTTAGTTTTAATGGAAAATTTGTAATTTTGACCAATGACCATGACCCCCAAAACTTCGGACCCTACCGATCTTCACAAATATGCATTTTTCACTGTAGGAATGGGAAGGATTATAAGTGACAAATAGAATAAGGTTCACTAGAAGCTTAGTTTGAAGTAAATCAGATCATTTTTGACGAAGTTATGAGCGAAAAACGATTTTGATCTTTTCGTGACCTTGACCTTTGATCCAATTGGACCCAAAAGTTAATGGGGTCATCCAAGGTTCATTGCCCACCTGTGGATTAAATTTGATAGTGTTTGCTGAAGCCGTTTTGCAGTAAAGTTGCTAAGACAGACAGACAAACAAACAAAGACAAACAAACCGGATGATTACAATATCCCGCTCCCTCCCTCCGGGGGGGGGGGGGTGGGGAGGCGCTCCGGGAACCAGAGTGGAGTTCAGACATCAGATCGATCAGTTTTGGTGGCACCCCACGAAAACCAAGAATCCTCCAGAGGACATCCCGATTCACTGAATCGAACGCTTTACAGAGATCAACATAGGCTGCAAGCAGCCCCTGCCGAAACTCTTGTCTGCATTCGGTCAATCATTGACCTCTTTGGCGTAAAGCCTGAATGTTCTGGACCCTGGTGCTCAAGCAGATGTTGGCGAACCCTATCAAGAATTATCTGAGCAAAGACCTTGCCCGGCACAGAGAGCATCACCACCCCTCGGTAGTTGTTACAGCCCTGGCAATCACCCTTCACTTTCCAGAGATGGACAAGGACCATCTTCCAGTCAGTTGGGATGATGCCTGTGTTCAAGGCAGAGCACAGAACTGCATGCAATGACATGAGTACAGCATTTCCACCAGCCTTGAGAAGTACAGCATGGATGCCAGATTCAAGGAGCTTAACCCCATTTCAACCGGTTCACCGCAGCCTGCGTTTCCACAAATAAAAGTGAATCACAGTTGATTGGAGGGTCAGCAATAGGGATTGTAACACCCCTGACATCCAACTGAACAACTGGTGGATCAGACTGGTACATCCGCTCAAAGTAACCGGCCCAGCGGGCCTACACTTCAGACTCCTCTGTCAAGAGCACAACACCCTCTGCTATAACTGCAGTACACTGAGGGATGGGCTTGGAGGAACACAATGCGCGAATTCCCCATTATCAGGACGAGAATGACTTGACCACAGGTGATGTTCTACCCCCTCACAGATTCCTCTAACATAGGCCGCCTTGTCCACCCTAAGCACACGTACACTTTTTCGCCTCAGCTTGTTAAACAGCTCAGATATGCGACTGGTCAATGGTATCCAGTGTCCCTTGAGACAAAATTCTTCACCCTACGGTGAGTTCCAAGACATCTACTGGCAACATCAAGGGCAGTGGTCTTGAAGGCACTCCACAACTTCTCAGGCTTCCCCAAAGCACCCAGATCCCCCTAATCCCCACTCAGCCTGTTCGCAAGCTCCGAAGCTACCTTCTCATCCTTGAGCTTGCCAACATCCAGCTGAAGCTGGAATGGTACCATTCTCCCAGATTTAAGCTGCAACTTCAGAGTTGCAACAAGCCTGTGGTCAGTATTGAGGAACTGAGCACTCTGGCAGACCGTGCATTTCTGGATCATCCTCCAGCGACCATCATTGAGCACATGGCACATCTCCTTTGCCACACAGCCAGCGTTGGAATAACAAGTCCAGTGATGAGCTTGTGGGTGCTGAAACCATGAACCAGCCACCCCAAGTCAATGACCTTAGTGCTATTCTGGGTCACAGTTGCAGACCCATGGGGACCAACACACATCTCATAACCATCCCCATCAGTTCCATTCGATGCATTGAAATCCCCCAAGACTGGAAAAGTACCTTGCCTGGGGCACTGAACAACCACAGACTCAAGCGTGGCATAGAATGTGTTCTTCACGGTGAGATCACTCCCCTCAGTCGGAGCATATACAGAGACCAGGGAAATGACATCCAAGGAGTGATGAATCCTTCTTCTCACAATACGCTCATTCACGCATGTTACCTCAGTTATCATTGGAATCAGCCACAGCAACTCTTTGGGCATGGTAACCATCAGAATAACCAGAGCAATAGTGGGTATAACCACCCACCATGACCTCACCACTATCCCAGTCTCCGAACCTAATGAGTGCTGCAATACCTATGTTCAAACACGAGCTCAAATGACGACAGACAGGTGATCATTCTCTCTTCGAGATCGGACATTCCAGGCACCCACCCAAAGTCACCGCCTCAGGTTAACCCTCGGAGACCACCGTCTGATGGACAACACCTGATACAGCCAAACGCTGAAATGAGACATCTTACCTCTTAAGTATCTGCAAATCTTTGAGGGTAATGATTGGTAACTGGATTATAGAACAAGACATTCCAGATGAACAAAACAACAAACCTTTCAAACCAAATTATCCCTAATCAGTGTTTCATATATCAAAATGCAAATATTGTGACAATAAAAAAAAAATTACAATTTTCATATGCATCTCAAATCACACATAACTGCAAGAGGTAAATGAAAAGTTTGGTTTAAATAAATGGAACAATGAATAAGTAAATCAAGGAAATAATGTAAAACGAAAAAGCAATCAGAAACATGGACCTGTTACAATACATGTATAATTTTTCAATAATAGCAGTAATTGTGCCTCATTTGTGTGAGCACACTTACACCTCAACAGCTTTTGAAAGGCCTTTGTGCAAGTTGGTGCTAGCAGCTGGGAATGGAAACTTCACAGCAATGCTGCGACAATAGTAGAAAATAGAGCTCAAATGGTCCCCCTTAGATGAAGCAAGGATAGCCAGTTGATTGTAAGGCTGCCCTGCAAGAGAAATGACAATATCCTGTCAACACACAGACCATATTTGAACAGCCAAAAGCACTGCTTGAACCAATGATCCTCTCAAAATGCAATGAACTAGCAAATGAGATGTTAACCACCTCTTCTGGAGCAGCTTTCCTGCAATGCAGAGGTTGGTAACATCAGGAGTTACACTCCTGGTCAAAAGTTTTAGAACACCCCCATTTTTCCAGTTTATACTGAAATTTAAGCAGTTCAAGTCAAGTGAACAACCTGAAATGGTACAAAGCTAAGTGGTAAACTGCCAGAGGTTAAAAAAAAGTTTAGGTTACCAAAAACTGAAAAATAATGTAAATTTCAGAGTTGTTAAAAAAGGCCCTTTTCAGGTAACATGTTATGGGTTAGCAACTGCAGCTGTTCTGTAGCAATGGAAGTAAATTAAGCCAAGAAAGTTGATGTAAACAATTCCTACAGGTGTCACAACTTTTGTTGATTAGTTACAAACCCTCTGTCTGTATATAAGTAGTGTTGGAATAGACTGTGTTGCTACACCCTCAAAAGCATTATTTTGACAATATTGCATTGCAGGAAGTAGTATATTGCTATCATAATGGCAAGAAAAAGACAATTAACAAAGGAAGAGACAGACAGACCATTATAACCCTGAAAAGTGTATGTCTTTCCTTTAGAGAAATTGCAAAGTAAGCCAAGGTGTCAGTGAGTACAGTTTCCTACACCATCAAAAGGCACTTGGAAACTGGAGGAAACTGAGAGGAAGAGGTCTGGCAGACACAAAGCCACAACACAATCAGAAGACAAGTTTCTGAAGCAACAGTTTGCGTGATCGGCGGCTCACAGGAAGCAGCTTCAAGCACAGCTTAACACTGGTCGAAGTAAGGAAGTCTCAGTTTCAACTGTGAAGAGAAGACTTCCAGCTGCAGGCTTGACAGGTCGAGTAGCAGAAAGAAAGCCATTGCAAAGATGGTAAAATAAGAAAAAGAGGCTTGCCTGGGCCATGAAGCACCGCCAGTGGACTACTGAAATTGGAAGAAGGTCCTATCGACCGATGAATCAAAATTTGAAATCTTCAGTTCATCAAGCAGGGTTTTTGTACGCCGTCGAGTATACGAAAGGATAGTCCCTCGGTGTGTGACACCAACTGTCAAACATGGAGGAGGAAGCGTGATGATCTGGGGCTCTTTTGCTGGATCCAGAGTCGGCGACTTGCACATAGTGACTGGCACCCTGAACCAAAAGGGCCACCACAGCATTTTGCAGCGCCATGCAATACCCTCTGGTCTACGCCTAGTTGATCAGCGGTTCACCCTACAGCAAGATAACGACCCAAAATATACTTCCAGGGTATATCAGAACTACCTTAGAAGAAAATAACAAGACGGGAGGCTTCAAATCATGGAATGGCCAGCACAGTCTCCAGACTTAAACCCCCATCGAGCTGTTTTGGGATGAACTGGACAGAAGGGTGAAAGGAAAGCAACCTACAAGTGCAACACAGTTGTGGGAACTTCTGCAACAGTGTTGGGAAGACCTTTCCGAACAATATTTTATTTCCATTGTGGAGAGAATGCCACGAGTACGTTCGGCTGTTTTCTCTGCAAAAGGTGGCTACTTTGATGAGTCAAAAATTTAGATTAAATTTTGGTCAACAAAACGATTCCATGATTTCTTTTTTATCTGCAATTGTTTATTTGTTCGATGCTTTAACTTCAGAGTGCATTGAAACATTAAACTGCTTAAATTTCAGTAAAAACTGGAAAAATGGGGGGTGTTCTAAAAATTTTGACCGGAAGTGTACATCAAGGAAATATCGTAATAAATCACTATTTATGGGCAGTTCAGTTAAAATCTGGGAAGAAATGCAAAAGCGATGCTCGCTTTGTTCCTTACCATTGGATGGAACAAGCTGTGCGGCATGCCGGTAGTAAGACTCCGCTTGGCTCGTTTGGTTCCTGTATCGAGCTGCAACAACACAGATGTTTTGCCTTTTAAACAAGCAAAACTTTTATCAGAACACTAAAACAAAAAAGATTATAATTATCATCCATTGCTGCAGCATGCCTAACGTAACACTTGTTAAAGTTTGAGGAATATTGTTACGTGTCGACCTCAGGGCACCGCAGCAAGTGCACCAGAAACCCCGAGGGCGTCACGGCAGAAAATAAATACACCGATGTGCCCTTGGTGGGTTTTTTTAATGGTGAAACTAACTTATGACAGGAGATAGAAGGGTAAACATCCCTACAGCCTACCTTAAACACAATAATACTACACAGCAGGGACCCATGGAAATTCCACATAATGTAAAATATGACTTCAAGTCCTCAACCCTCCTCACAAACCCCCAAGTCCTCACCCTCCCCCTCCCAACCCGAAGACATCAATCCTCTCACCACTTCAAGCCTTCAAGCCCCCTTCCCACCCGTCACAGTCGCTTGTCCAACTCACAATCCCGAGATATGAAGAAAAGATAGGTGTCCATGAACAGGTCATGGCCCATCATGGATGCCAGTAGAACTTGCAATCCTGCAAGATATGCGGAAAACGGAAAATATATAACGTGACCATGAGTTGGCCATGGCCCGTCATGGTCGCCTGTTCAAGTCACAATCCCGTGGGATATGCAGAAAAGATACGTGACAATAAATGACCAAAAACCAATGATCTTACTTCCTGATGCATATACACACACCGTTGAAGTAAAAAATGACCTCGGAAACCCTGCTTGAGTGAATGCCAACCGCCACCCTCCACCCCCTTTCCCTCGCCGTCCCCACTTCTAGCTTTCAAACCCCCTTCTCACACATCACGGCCAAGTGTCCAACTCACAATCCCGTGATATATACGGAAAAGATGTGACCACGAGTGGACCATGACCCATTATGGTCACCTCTCCAAGTCACAATCCCACAAGATATGCAGAAAAGATATGTGACAATAAATGACTGAAAACCAATTATCTTCTTCCTGATGTATATTTCTTGAGCCTTTAACAATCGAATGAACAGTAGATGCAGCGATTCCATGTATACGTCCAATTGGCGTTGTTCTTTCACCACGCTGATACTGTATAATTGCACCACTAAAGTTACACTCTGTCGCTGCTTCTTGGTACGAGGTGTGCTTGGCGAAGCACTCACGAGTCTCTTTACACTCATTATGCACAACGTGGAGTTTAACATCGAAACATCACAGCTCGGTTTATAAAGAAATATGCAATACAAATTGCATACATACCGTTTTACACAATGGCCGCTCACATTTGCAGACCGATAGTCTTACACCAAGACACCAATGGCGCGTTGGAGGGATACTGCACATGCGCAGTAGAGTGAAAACAGTCTGTTAATCAGCCGGAAGTAATTTGCTCACACGATTTCAATATTTTTCTTCCAATCACATTTTGCAGGAGGGGGGAGAAATGAATATTTTGAATTGAAAATCTAAAAAAGTAAATAATGACCTCAGACAAATTTCTAATAACATGGGTTTAATCACTGCTTGAGAGAATACCACAGGTATTTGGGTGGTGCATAAGTTAACAGACTGCTGTTTCGATTGTCGAGGCCGATCTTCACAAGGCCCATGACACCTCTCGGCTCAAAATCATTATAAATATCCCTTTGGTTGTTTTACAATGAAGGGAAAATGTAGAGGGAGTGCATAGCGATTGCGTATATGACAGCTCTGAGGCGCCTGGCGCAGAACAGTGAGCACCAAAATGGAAGCCGAAAGATTTTTCATCAGGATTAAATCATAGGTGGGTGGAGTCAGGCCAGCTGTCCAACAAATTGGGAAAAAGGGAAAAAGGGAAAAGGGAAAAAGGAAAAGAAAAAGCACGCACACACATGCATGCACGCATGCACACGCACAATTACTTTCCTCAGAATCCCCAAATTAAATAAATACAAATGTCACAGACAACAATGCAGATATAAATTAATGCACGACTCTCGATGGAGCAACTTATCCAGCAGTTTGTACAGTCAACCACAGAGGGTCATAAATGAGTGAAAAGGTCTGCAGCAAGCACAATTTCAAGGATCTCGTCTGGACAGTGTGCACAGGGTGAAGCCGACTGGACAGTCATGTATTACAAGCCCTCAAGAGGTGAAGACCTCGTATCACCGAAGCATGGAGAAGAGCCCGAAGTCCATAGGTAAGGCTGTATCACAGGCGATGAAGACGGGAACTCCAAGCTGTAAAGGACGATGTGTTAATTGAAGGAAAAGAGAGGTTGGAGGGATGAATAAGCTCCGAGAGTATGCACCAGTAGCCCAGCCGAGCACCGCCCTGAAAATGGCATGCAAATCCCCCGAAATGACACAAGCTTTGAAATAATCACCGAGGCAACAGCAGTGCAATGTCCAACAGGTTCAGTGCCTTCAGAAAGTATTCACACCACTTGACTTTTGTCACATTTTGTTGTGTTACAGCCTGAATTTTAAATGGATTAATTTTTTTTTTCATTTTCACCGATCTACACAAAATATCTCATATAATGACAAAGTGAAGCATTGTTTTAGAATTTTTTACAAATTAAAAATGAAAAGCTGAAATGCGTTGAATTGACAAGTATCAATCCGATTGCTCTGACACTCCAAATGGAGTTCAGGTGCATCCAAATTCCTTTGATCATCCTCGAGATGTCTCTACGACCTGATCGGAGTGCACCTGTGGCCAATTCAACAGGCTGGACTTGAATTAGAAACACGCCTTTTTGTATAAAGGTCCCACAGTTGAAAGTGCATGTCAGAGCAGAAACTCGACCATGAAGTCCAAGGAACTGTCCGTAGACCTCTGAGATCCAATTGTGAGGAGGCGTAGATCGGGCGAAGGGAATAAAACAATTTCTAGTGTGTTTAAAGTTCCAAAAAGTAAAGTGAGCTCCATCATTAGGAAATGGAAATAATATTGTTGTAGATTCCCCGCCAGTCGGCGTGCGAACAACCGCGTCTAACCCAGAGATGCCAACTTTTGGAAATCAGAATTAGGGAGGATTTGCAACCGACACCAAATAATGTGCGCGAAGCGCACATCTCGAGCGCGGAGCGCTCGACCTCTGCGGCGGGGTCCAGGGCCCGCCTTAGGGCCCTGGAAGCTCTGGGGTTCTCGACGCTCTCTAGTGCCCTCTGAGCCCTATTTTGGAGCATTTAACATGTTAAGAATTCCCACTTTTTGAACAAAAAAAGGGGAAAATTGTGCACTTTTTAATGTTACATGTATGTTAATATTAGTAAGTTAGGGGACAATCAAAGATTAACAAAAAGCACAAAAGAAGCAATATTTTTCTTACCTTACTGGCTGGTACTACTGCTGCTTGCTTTTTCCATGGCAGCTTTGCTGAGTGACAGCTGTGTGGCTCTTTTAGCGCTTCTGATTATGTCTTTGCTGTATTCTCTCTGGTAGCAAGGGGTGCTATGAGCTAGTTTTTCAATTAAGAGAGCTTCCAGGGTTTTGACACTCAAATTGGGACGAAATTCAGTATGATTCTTCCGTACAAGACTGAGTGCCCGCTCACATGATGCGTTCGAATGAGGAATGACCAAGATTCCCTTCATCACTTTGCTCAAATTAGGATACTTCTTGGCACCAGTGCAGGGATCTGTGAGCTGTGAAATCCGATGCCACTGCTCATCCACTCTCACTGTCTCAGTAGCAATTGTAGCTATGGAGGCGTCTGCCTGGTAGTGAGCGAATTCACTCTCAAGACTGTCTATGTCACTATCACCGCCACTGAACAGACAGGGGAATTTCTTGATGAAAAACTCCACACAGTCAAACCCCACTTCTTGGTGTAGCTTAACATCCAGCACCTGAGCATGCTTGGCTAATTCATCATCTGGCGGCCAGGTTTTGAAGATGTAATTGCAGGCTTTCACATAATATGAGCGAACTGCACTGAAGAAACCTTGGATGTCTGACTCACTCAGAGTGAAGGTGGATTTCTTGAGACTCCTTTGTTCCCTTATATACAGTTTGGCATCGTTCCCAATCATGAGGTCCTCATCATTCTTCTGATGATTTCTGTCAGAGAAGGGTACATTTACCAGAGCAACCGATGACACCGATGGTTTCAAAAACCGTACGAAGATATCTTTCAGAAGACCATTCAATTCTCCGTGCAGGAGATGAATACAGGGTTCGTCTCTTTGGAGCAGAAGATTCCCCTTCTCAAAAAGCTTGTTAGCATATCGAAGGAAGAAACAATAGAGTTTTGTTTGTGGAGACAAGAACATCCTGTTGACACGTTTTTCTCTAGATTCCTGCACAGTGTTTGAGGAAGATGCGCTTTTAGTTGTAGAACTCGTAGTACACTTAGCCGCAGGGCGATCACACTTGCGTTTACTGCCAGCAGAAGAGGTCAGACTCGTAGTACCAGATCCAATTTTACGTTTGAGGAGAGAGCTTGAGGTAGGTGCAGCCAAGGAAGAAGACCTCTGATTCGAAGGTTTTGCTGAGCTTCTATCAAGTGATTTGGCAAAAGCAGAACTTAACTTGGGTCCTTCTTTGCCTGTAGATGGGACTATCACAGTCTTTCTCGACTCTGAAGGGATCTGCTTTGTAGATGAACGTGATGAAGGGCCGGTGATGCTACCTGCTCTCAGCATTGGTTTTGGTGCTGTCCCTGCTGTCTTCTTCGCAGCAGATACTGCAGTGGTAGTGGTGAATGCTGCTCCACTAGTGCTTGATCCTGCAGTGCCAGTACTGGCAGTAGATACAGTGCCGTCCTTCTTGCTCGTTGTTAGAGTCTTGGCTACAGTTGGTTGCATTTTTCTTCGTACTTCTTCTTTGAAGAAGAGGCGAAGTGGCTCCCACTGTTCAATCAGCCTGTCTAGGCACTGACCAAGGGACAGCCACCTTGTTGCGACATGCTTCAGAATCTTGTGTGTCGGGGCATCACAGAGTTCTTGCAGTGCTTTCACTCCTTTGACGCGTTTACTACTTTTGTCCAAGTAGTAGTAAATATCGATGAGAAAGTCATCTAATTCAATGGATAAGGCCTGAGCCGCCTTCTTGGCCGTATTGTGCATCATATGGGAAGGGCATCCCATGATGTAGCACTCTGGATTTTGTTTGTGGATATAAGCAGCGACTCCTTTGTGCTTGCCCACCATGACAGAGGCATTATCAGCACAAAAGAAAACACAATTTCCCCACGGAATTTTCCTGTCACTGAACTCATGATCAAGCAGTTTGAAAATGTTTTCTCCAGTGGAATCTTGTTTGCACGCAGGCAAACTTAGCAAACCTTGCTTCACAATCCCAGCACTGTTGTCATAGTACGAAATCAGGACAGGATATAGCTGGGCCTCACCACTATCATTGCTACCGTCTGTAGCTAGGCTAAATGGAGCTAGTCTAGCAATATCGGCAATAGATGAAGCAGTAACATTTGACAACTCACCAATTATTGCTGAAGTTTTTGTTCTTGCACATCCATACTTTGAAGCAACTTTTGAATCTGGAAACATCTTTTGAAATAGAGGTCCAGCATGATCTGAGACTGATATGGGCAAGTTATGTTCCACAATAAATCCACTAAAGAGAAGTTCCGCTCGGGTAACATCCTCTTTCTCGCTTGTCCCTTGTTTGGTGAAATAATTCAGAAGTGTACCGGTACTCGTGCTCGAAGATCTCTCCTTTGCAATGTCTGTGTATCATCGCGACCTCCGTGCTCAACTGAAATATCAACGCTGCATACTGTACAATACGCATGATGAATTCCTCTTTCAGACTTTCGAATACACGGGTATTGGAGACTGTATTCGGTCTTGTACTTCTGAGACCATTTCTTGGTCTTCGTAAGCTTCTTTTCTGCCATTTCGTAATCAACATCGAGGGCTTGAAGCATCGGTACCTTCGAAGTCGATGTTCCACAGCTGCAGCGCGACTCGTAGAACTCTAGCGGCTGTTAAACACCGCACGGTGGTCGCGACCGCCGGGCTGGTACGGGGCCCAGCTGCATGCAGTGAGCGTATCGCATGCATATACACTGTGCATACATACCGCATGCACTGTATTGCACACATACCGCATGCACTAAATCTCAGTGCATGATCGCATAAGCGAGATCCAGACCCAATGTTTCGCTGCTCCTCATTTGAATTTGCAATTTTTTACGTACAATTTGGGAGCAGCGAACGTTATGGAGTTACCACATGCTATACGTAGCAGACGATGCTTTTCATTCAATTCTCATACTAGTACATTCTGATTAGTGAACAGTGCAAAAATATCAAAATTTCGGGAGGATAAGGATAGTGATCGTAAGGGCGGGAGTTTGGGTGAATTTTCGGAAGCCTCCCGATGAAATCGGGAGGGTTGGCATTGCTGCTAACCAATAGCGGTCGCTTTGCCCACCGAACGGACAATCCAGTCGTGACTTTCTGGAACAACGCCAGAAACCAGTCATGGGTGGGTTTTTAATCCCACCACGGCCCAGTCCGTATTCTACCCGCGCAAAATAGGGTCAATCACCGAATATCGATATACCTAAGTACCCACGCGGGTAACCTACCGAGGGACCGTACCTCGGCGAAGGCCTGCTTGGACACGAACCGCTTAAGCGGTCCATTCCGTTCTGGGATAACCGAGCGGGTATTATCGCCAGACCTCGCCGGACCCGATTCTATTTAAAAACCAACTATATTCCGAGTGCAAGATGGGGCAGTTCAATGAGGGAATGGACGCAACGAACAGGGTTACATACACAACACAAGGACATTTATTATAATAAAGCACGTATGCAATTAAACAAGGCAAAACACGTATGCAATTATACAAGCAACAAAAGCACGACAAAAGAACTACAACCGTCTACTTATTATGTGCAGTCACTTGCACTTAACAGCAGTTCCTACTTATTAGACGGGCCCACGGACACACGTACGCACACGCACACACACACACACACCCAAGAAATGGTGGCAGAGGCCTTTAATAACGAGCTCCAGCTCGGAGGACAGGTGAGCTGAAACCCAGAACCTATCTCGAACCTCTCCACCTCGTGTGGTCTTCAAGTTGTTCAGACCTGGGCTCCAGCGAGAGCGAGCTGGATCCAATCGCCGAGCCGCGATCCTTCCCGAGCTCCCGCAAATCCTCCTGCACTTCTCAACACGTGCTGGTGAGACGAGGCGACGATCCTTCCCATCGATGCGTCGCTTCCCGAGGAACCACCTCCCACGCGTCTCAACACGTGCTGGTGAGACGAGGCGCCGAACCTTCCCGTTGATGCGTCACTTCCCCGAGGAACCACCTCCACGAAGAGGTCGATGAGTCACACCAAGCTGGGAATCAAAATGGAGAACAAAGAGCTCCACGAACTAAGAAGAAGAAGCCACCACTCGCAGCTCCAGCGACCGGCTTAACTTCCTTCCAAACAGGGCAGCTTGAAGCAAAAAGCTCTCCCGAGCCAGGCCTCAGCCGAAGCTCACCGAGCCAGCCGAAACAAAAAAGCTTCCGAAGGCCTCAACCCTAACGCAAGCCAAGCAGGACCCGACGGTCTGCTTAACGACTACTCTCTTCTCCCTTCTCCAACTCTGCCCACAAACAAATGAAAAAGATCTCCTCTTATCCTTCTCCCGCCCTTCCCCCGATTCCGGCGTGACTCATGCCCTCGTGCTCCATCCCCCGCTCATCCACAGGTGGGACGGAGTTGTTGACATCATGAGTCATGGGATGGTAGGGTGGTTCTTCCTCTTCGCAGAAGAGGGGGAGGGATGTCTCCATTGTTCGTTCCCTGACTATTAAATCGATCCGCAGTGCATCTAATCATTTCTGAACATTTAAACAATCAAAGGTGAGCCATCTCGGGAACAAGCACTTATCGACATAGCTGACTAAAGGAACCTGTATGTTGTGTGCAATCAAATTCCAAATTCGTAACAATATGTAACAACCCAGACTCTTCCTCGAGCAGGCCATCCGACCAAACTGAGCAACCAGGCAAGAAGGACCTTGGTCAGGGAGTTGACCAAGAACCCAATGACCACTCTGACAGAACTACAGACTTCCTTGGCTTCTATGGGAGAACCTGCCGGAAGGACAACAGTGTCTGCAGCACTTCACAAATCTAGGCTTCATGGAGAGTGACCAGATGGAAGCCACTCCTGAGAAAAAGTCACATGACAGGATGCCTGGAGTTTTCAGAAAGGCATGTGAAAGGCTCTGAGAGCATGAGGCAAAAGATTCTGTAGTGTGATTAGACGAAAATTGAATTATTAGGCCTGAAAGCAAAGCGCTACGTCTGACGGAAACCGAGCAAAGCTCACAACCCACCTGACATCATCCCTACCATGAAGCATAGTGGTGGCAGCATCATCCTACAGGGATGCTTTTCAGCAGCAGGGACTGGGAGACTTACAAGGATAGATGGAACAATGAATGGAGCCAAATACAGGAAAAACTAGGACACTCGGTAGAGCGCATACCTCCGCCTTGTAATGCCTGATCCACGAGAACAAATCTGGCCCAATACGTTTGAGATATCATGCCACATACAATTTTTGAGCCCCATCTCTCAATGGTGAAGAATCACTTTAAAAATTATAGTCGTCGGATCCAGATCCGGATCTTCACCAAAAATCTAATCAGTTCATCCTCGTCACACACTGAACCTGTCCACAACTTCTAGACAGGTCTCCTATCGCTACTTTCTCCAACATCAACTCATCCTGGGAATTCTTTCAAAGAAACTTGCTCTCTCTCATGCACAGATTTATCCCATCTCGTCTTCAGTTGTCCTACCCTTCCTCCCGCCCATGGTTCACTGAAGCTTGCGGCGAGACAGGTGGAAAGCAAATCCTTGGAAGGCAAATCCAACTGAAGGCAATCTTAGTTCCTTCCATAAAGCTCGGAACAAGTGTGTTTCTACGCTGAGGAGAACCAGGAAACATCATCTTTCAAATTTCAAGTGTGAACTCTCAAAACCTGTGTCCCCCTTCAAATCTTGGTGGCATCTAATGAAGTGTTTCTGGTGCATGTTCGCACTCATCCCCTCCCTAACCTCAAATGGCTGCACACCTGACACTGCACGCAAAAAGGCTGAAGACATAAACCTCAATGATAGTCTGTCAGGTGGAGGGGTCCATTGGTACCAACTGGGTGTTCAAGGTTCATTGGTACAATTTGTGTGTCAGGAAACCATTTATGCTTGGTATCAGTTAAAAATGAGTAGCTTTCATTTCAAAATTAGTTGTTTAAAGGAACCTTTATCAGTTCACTGTCTAGTACAAATGTCCTTGTAAGTCATTTACATTCAAAAGATTCTGGTCATATATGTGATGACTGAATAGATTATAGATATAAATAAGGTAGCAAACGAACGCTTACACCCTGCAAGTACCTCCAAATGCTATTTTTTGATTCCTAAAATGTAGAAAATAAAATATACATTTCTCACCAGTATATATTTTCCTTGCAGGAATTCCTGACTTCGTTATAGTTTTTGGACTCTTCAGAAATTACTGTTATTATTTCTAATGCCATTTTATTTATTTTAGGGCAATTCAAAAATGGACAGCACAAAAACGATTTGCATTATTCACATGACTGGTGAGGATCCACAAACTGGTCTCACTTCACCGAAGGATCTGGAATCCGGGAATTCCCGCCTAAGAGCTGCGAGGTTACGACAGTATCATACTTTGCTGCAAATTGCAGAAAATGCACAAGAAGGGCAGATACCACAAGTACATTATCATCTGAAATGTCGATGCTCTTCACTATGAAACGGGACTTCGATAAACTTGACGCAACAAAGAAAGATAAAGATGAAAAAAAACGAATATGTTTGCATCAGTCAACATAATCTTCAAGCTCAGCTGTGATGGGTAAAGTATGCATATTCTGTCCACCTGGGAAAACTTCAAATAAAAGTACACTAAAGGAACACGAACAAGAGAACCACTGACAAAGTGTGCACAGCTTCAAGCTGATGTTACGTACGATTCACAACATCGCTATGCAGAGACAGGACACACGAATTGTTGCTGTGGCAACAAGAGAACAAGTTGCTGCGGAAACTTAGTGCCATAAATCGTGCTGCATGCTCTCCACCAATACTAGACCTTCAGAACCCAACTCATATAGAAGACAGCGGAAAGTGATAATGACGCTCGATACAATCTACCTGAAGCAACATCAAATGACCAACTCTTCCAACACAAGACAAGACTTGTTTCAGTCTCCACGGATTGTCCCAATAACTGAGCTGACTCATCTTCTAGTAACATACATGCATGTTCGTGAGGTGTCTGCAATTAAAGACGCCACCAAAAAACATTTCCGTCGAACACTACATGTTGAATTTGGCAATACTCTTCATATATTTCCTGACAGCAAAGGAAAATTGCTCGTCTTTCTTGAGAATCTCAGCAAGTATGTGCTTGCAGAGAGAGAATGTGAGGCTGAAAACAGAACTTGAAACCTCACATAGTATGTCCGCAGAAGTCAGCCATACACTGCAAAAAGCAGCCTTGCATCTCAGATCAGTGATGAAATCTCAAGGTAAGACCAGACAGTGGCCATTCCTCCCCTCTGTCATGGATGAATCTACCTCCAAAGTGCCAAAAGAAGTGCAGGGGTTCCGATTTGCTTTATTGAGTGGAAAAATGAATCCAATGAATCCAAAGAATCCAACTAAACAGGTAAAAATGCTGATAGATTCTTCTTCACAAGATCTGGTGTACGCTGTCAGTTGTGGGTCTCAAGTTCCACACAAGTATATTTTACTTCCATGTGCAGTGAAGGCCTTGACAGAAAATACAGAAGTTATACACATGTTAAATCGACTTGGACTTGGTGTGTCATATACAGTCATTGAAGAAAATGAGACTGCTCTTTGCCTCAGGAAGATTGCTGCCACTAACGAAACTGTTTGTCTGCCTGAAAACATTCAGCCTGGTGTTTTTACCACTTTGGCACGGGACAACATTGACAGACGAGAAGAGACTGACTGGGGAAGGGACATCACATCGGGTCAATGGCATAGCAGTTCAGCGCAAGATTTTTGGACCTTTTCTACTGGAAAAAAAAACCTTTGCCTGAGATTGAGAAGTCAAAGAAGTGGACCCTCAGTGTGGAAAATGTTTCTTCACCCATCTATATTTCTGATGAAAGAATTGGACCTCGCAGCTTGAAAACGATTGATGTCGATTAAACAGAAGTCACACAAACATCTTTGAATAGCAATCTTGTTTGGTTTCTTGCAAAACAGGTCAATAGCGATGATCAAACAGTCATGGGTTGGACTGGATTCAATATTTTAACCAGGGGGACATGCAGGTCTCACAGGACAATAAAAGGATATCTTCCAACGATCAATGCACCAGCCACAAACATGTCTCCTGTGAATGAAATACTCAACCAATCAGTCAGTATCAGAAAGCAGCTCAGCCTTGATGAGATTGTTCTTGTATTTGATCAAGCATTGTATGCAAAGCCTACTGAGATCACTTGCAAACATGCTGAGAAATACGAGAATTCTAAACTTCCCCTCAATCATTGGTAAAAAAAATTCCAAGACGGTGGTCTTAAAAACATTGTTATAGAAGCAGGCATTGTTGCTGAAGGCTCGGTTTCCAGTGTGATGGAAGGTCGTCATTATAACAGGGCAGCAAGAACCCACAAGTACATTTATGAAGCACTGCTTCACCTGTCTGGGAAACTGTTCATTTTGTGGATGCAGCATAATTGCCCCAATTTCAGGGCATCCATGGAAGCAGGACGAGAAGAGGTACATGATCTGCACATCATCACAACTTCAAAACTTTTGAAGTAACCCAACAAAATAAGTCCGTAAACACACTGCTGCATCACTTGAGCTATTGCAGCACTTCCTTGATAAATTGAGACACAACAATGGCCCATTGTCTGAACACTGCATGAGCAATGTCGACATGGTGACTATTGTACTTGACTTGATCCATGTATCGAGGGAAGGAAACTGGCAGTTGCACATGGCATGCATTCATGAATGTATTGTTACGCATCTGGAAGCTTACTGCACTCAACACTCAGGACCCATAGCTCAGTTATTTCGATAAGTAAATGTGGATAGATAGCTCCCTTTCCCCTATGTCAAATGGGAATTAAGTGTGCATGCGCTGCAAAGTTACCATATAGTTAGGATTTTTACATCCACAATGACAACGCCCATCTTCACTTTCACATGACAACACTCTGCTCACGGCATTCTTCGCGCACTCGCCAGCAAGCGCACGCATGGGCGGAGTCTAACATAGGCATGGCATCCCTCTTTGGCCAATCAGCAAAGAGCGGGTGTCTCACCCTCCCCGTTTCCGACTGAACACGATCGCCATTACGCACGTGGCCAAAGGCGAGGAGGTGGGCGGAGCCACAAACGCCTCCGGCCAGGACTCCGCCCAGAAGGGTGGGAGTTGCCCCGCCTACCGTGGGCCTGTCCAATGGAGGACGGCAAGGGAATCGTGCGATGCAACTGATCAATCAGAAGGCGAGTGGCGAGGAGAGGAGGCCCTCCCTTCTGAAGAGAAGGAGTGGTGGTCGGGATGAGCGTGAAGAGGAGTTTTGCGTCCTGAGTCTGCTTGCGTGCGCGTCTCTGCCTGGCTTTGTGACGGACTGCATCCCGCGCTTCGAGGGTGTCTCGTCCGGCGCGTTGCAGCGAGCGGTCGAGTTTCATTGGGGGGAGATCGCCCTGTCTCGCCTCTGCTGGATTTGGCTGCCCTGGTCCGTGCTTTTGGCGACTGGAGCTCCAGGAAGTTGTGGACGTCCAGCCGTACACTCGCGGCCAGGTAGCCAGCCGTCCTGACTCCCAGCCGAACTATCCTCTTCAGCTGGAGAGCCGAATAAAGACCGTTGCGGTCCATCTCTTTTCTTTGGGTGTGCGTCTGTGTGCGGGCCTGTCTTGTCAAGTAGAATTGGTTAAGTGCTCTTCGCCTGGACATGATTACATTGCTAAAGGCCCGGTCACACCTTGACGTTTTAGCCAACGTATGCCGATTTTTGAATTTTTTTTCTAAAACGCTGGCACACGTTGAATACGTTATGGGTAAGTTTTGATAACATTGAGAGCACGCTGAAAAACACTGCCATACGTCGTTGTACGTTGGCTTTAAACGTTGTACTTTTCGGTTGTCCTCAAATTTTTTCACGCTTGAAATTTCACGACGTATGCCGGCGTATGACTCACACGTTCCGCTACGCTGGCCACAAGTTGTATGCACGGTCTGCGATCGTTGACAGACGTCAACACATGCTACTTGTAAGTTAATCATAAGTTGAGACACGCCGAGGTAATGTTTAGCGTACCCGAAACTTATTTCTAACCTATGATTAACGTGTTGTTGGCACGTTACGCGATCGTTGCCACACATCGACAGACGTTACTTTTAAGTTACTCATAGGCTGAAAGACGTCGGTATAATGGATCGTCCTTGCGTCAGCGTCCACGGCCACGGCCAGGACACTAATTTGCAGCATTCTTCAAACTTTTCTTCGGCATGACGAGGATGTTCACACTTCGATGTCTAGCTTGGCTATGATTCCAATTGTCCATCGGCAGCGTCTATTTAAAATAGTCGAGTTTGAGCGTTTTAACACGTTCAGAAGAAACGCTTCAAATTTCAAAACCCCAGCGTCAAAAAACAAAGGCGAGTGACAGCAATTAAAAACGTTCATTGTAAACAATGAAAATAGCAGAGTGGTGCCGTTTAAAAGTCGTTGAGTGTAAAAAAAATCGAATTGTTGAGTGCAAGCGTCTACTTTCAATAGTGGGGTTTGAGCGATTCAACACGTTCAATAGAAACGATTAAAATTTCCGAGCGCCAGCGTCAAAAAACAAAGGCGAGTGACAGCAATTTAAATCGTTCATTGTAAACAATGAAACTAGCTGAGTGGTACCGTTTAAAAGTCCTTGAGTGTAAAAAAAAATCCAATTGTTGAGCGCAAGCGTCTACTTTCAATAGTGGAGATGCAGCCATTTAAATCGTTGAGTGGCAGCCTATGAACCTACCCGTGGACACGCGGACGCAAGGACGATCCATCATAACCCACACCCTCCCCCTCACACTCACCTACTACTGCCAACATGAACAAACTACTACTACTACTAATACTAATACTAATACTAATACTAATACTGCTGACATGGACATCGACTCAAAAAGGAACTCGAAAACACTGTTGGGTTCCCCTTTTATGAGCAGCATTTTTATATACCAATTCCCAAAACCGCTGGGAACACGTCTTTATATGGCAGTTGTAAGCTAGAAACACATTCATTTTTTTTTTTGTCGACCGGAAGACGTCATTGGAATACGTCTACATACGTCGATGTGTGTTGGGACTACGTAAAGAATTGGTTCAAAGCACGTCAAACATAAGTTAGAAATAAGTTTCGCGTAAAAAAGACATTACCACGGCGTGTTTCGACTTATGAGTAGCTTATAAGTAGCCTTTGTGGACGTGTGTAAGCGTCCACATATCGTGTGTAAAACTTATCCCCATCGCATGCGAACGTGTGTCATACGCCGAGTACGTCGTAAAATTTTGAACATGTTTAAAATTTCTTGACGTACTCTACTTACTACGACGTATGATAGCGTACTTTAGCGTTCTACTCGCGCATACCAAACTTACTCATACCGTATTCGACGTGCCCCAACGTTTTAGACACACTTTTTGTTACGTCGGCATACGCTGGCAAGATCGCCAAGGTGTGACCGCGATGTTGACCCTTCCATTTCTACGGCAGTTATGATTCGAATCGTTGTGCGTCAGCCTTTTAATAGGCTACGTCACGACATCGTCGGCGATGCGTGCAACGCGCTATGCCTAAGTTAGACTATCGTTGGGCATCGGTTGTGTAGGCCGACAACAGGTTCAGCATTCGTTGGTATAAGTTATCTATAACACAACGAAACGTTCTGTGTTGTTATCAATGCGTTATACATAAGACCAAGTCGCTATGAATACGTCCGAATCTTTAAAAAAAAACATCAAAAGTTCAACGTAAGCCAGCGTTTTACATAAATTTTAACACGTTGCCATCGCTGGCTAAAACGTCAAGGTGTGACCGGGCCTTAAGTCAGTTTAACTCTGCTCTTTGTGTGTTCCTTTCCCCCCTCAACCACCTTATTGTAAATAAATCCCCTGTTAAATGTTTCAGCTCCTTCCTGTGTTTTCTTTATTAGTTTTCTTTTTGGTGCGTGTTGGTGGATTAAAAAGGCTGTTGCTGCCGTAGTTGTGCATTTTGACCGACGGATCTTGGTAACCATCCGCTAAGGTTACGCACGGTTCAAGCACGCTACTGGCTCGTTCCGCTCGAGCTCCGCAGAGGGTGAATTTCTCCGGTTGCTTGGACGATGTGGGTATTTAGGTAAATTGAATACAATTACTTTAGTCTAATATAAAACGGCGTAAAGAGTAAACTTTTCTTTCTTTAATCTCTAAAACTAAACCAATTTACTATAGTTAAATATGTAAATTTTTCAAACACCAACTAAAGCAGTTTTAAGAACAAGCTTATAACTTTACGAAAGTTAGGACCCAAACTAGGATTAGACACCCCACTATGCCTAACCGTAAACAAAGAATTTTCCGCCCGAATACTACGAGCACAAGCTTAAAATTCAAAAGACTTGACGGTGTCCTATCCCCCTAGAGGAGTTCGTTTCCTAAACGATAATCCGCGATTCACCTTACCATTTTTACCAGTTTATATACCGCCGTCGAAAGCCAACCCTACCTAAAGGAACAGGCAAAATGGCCTTAGCCAAAACGTCAGGTTAGGTGTAACCTATAAAATGGAAAAAACGAACTACATTAATAATCTACTAGCCAAAACCGCATCACAGACGGATTCCGTTCCATGAGCCCAATATGACAACCAGTGGCGGCTCTTGTAAGAGCCGGATCCGAGTCGAAGTACTCCATGGCCTTACCTAATGAGGCCTACAAAACGTCCTTGTACACGACATTTTTGGTGTACACTACTCCTTGTGAAGAAGTCCCCTGATTTGTGCATGTGTCTACTTTGACGTACAAACACCGTGTCAAAACTTCTCAGGTCACAGTACCGAGAAAAACGTGACGCGACCGCTAGGAGCACAAAATTGGTCCTTCAGTATTAATATATAGATTATTTATATAAAACAAATGAAAACTTAGTTAAAATTGAATTTAGAAGTAAATAAAAACCAGATAATTTTATTGAACTGAGCCATATGACACGCACACACCGCCCGTCACTCCCAAAACGTTTTGGGAAAAGTCGTAACACGGTAAGTGTACCAGAAGGTGCACTTGGACCCAAAACGTAGCTTAATTTTAAAGCATCTCTTTTACACTGAGAAAATACTTGTGAAAATCAAGCCGTCTTGAGCTTTAACTTTAGCTTAACACTCACTTATTCCAACTATTTCATACTATTTTAAGCCAAGTATTTTTTAAGAAAAGCAAACCAAAAGCTATAGACAAAGTACCTTAAGGGAAAATTGAAAAAAAATGAAAACAAAAGCACTAAAAAGTAGAGATTAAAACTCTTACCTTTTGCATCATAGTTTAACTACCTAAAACAGACTTTCTGAGCCTGAATCCCGAAATTAAATGAGCTACTCAAAAATAATTTTTGAATCAACTTTTTTCTGTAGCAATAGAATAAGAAAATTTTCGAGTAGAGGTGAAATGCCTATCGAATTTAATAATATCTGGTTACTTGAAAGAAGATTATAACTCCGCTTTTACAATTTTCAAAATTAACTTTTAATAACTTTTAAAGTGTGAAAAGTCAGTCACGAAAGGAACAGCCTTCATGACTTTAGGAAACAACCTTTGGGAATGAAAAAATTTACCAATTTTTAGAGTAAAAATTGGCTTAAAAGCAGCCATTTAAGAAAGCGTTACAGCCCATACTCCTTTATTTAAAAATTTCAACCTTAAAATAACCTCTTCCCTTAATATATCAAGTAATGTTATATCGTTATAATAGATAAAATGTTAAAATTAGTAATAAGGAGTCTGACCTCCTCTCTATATACCAGTGTATATCGAAACGAACTCCCATCGATATTTAACGACCCTTAACCCAACAGAACAGAAGGGCAAAACCAAACTTTCAAGAAATTCACCTTTTTCTTCATCGTTAACCCAACACAGGGGTATATTAGAGAAAGATTAAAAAAATTAGAAGGAACTCGGCAAACTATGGCTTCGCCTGTTTACCAAAAACATCGCTTATTGTTTAATTAACATAATAAGTCCTACCTGCCCAGTGATTTTTTCAACGGCCATCTCTGATGATAACGTAGCATAATCAATTGTCTATTAATTTTAGACTAGAATGAATGGATTAACGAAAGCCAAACTGTCTCCTAATTTTAATCAATGAAATTATCCTTTCTGTTCAAAGACAGAAATTTTCTTATAAGACGAAAAGACCCTAAAAGCTTCAAACATTAAATTAACCTATCTATAAAAACAAATAAAGAAAAATACTAATTTTAAAAATTTGGTTGGGGCAACCATTGAATAAAACTATCATCAATAATTAAACGAAAAATTTTCTTAAAACAAAGTAACAACTTAATTAAATAAGAAACTTATTAAAATGACCCAGAATCTTCTGATCAATGAACAAGTTACTTTAGGGATAACAGCGCTATTTCTTTTTAAAGTTCACATCGACAAAGAAGCTTAGGACCTCAATGTTGGATTAAGATACCCAAGTGGTGCAAAAGCTACAAATGTTTTGTTTGTTCAACGAATAATATCTTACATGATCTGAGTTCAGACCGGAGCAATCCAGGTCAGCTTCTATCTATAACTAATTTTATCGAGTACGAAAGGAAAAATAAAATATAGCCTATTATAAAATTATGCTATTAAAATTAATTTTACAATCATTTATATTCTCAAGAGAAGAAAACTTGTTTAGGTAGCATTGGAGGCCCAATGCTATAGATTTAAAATATATAACCATGAGTTCAAATCTCATTTTAAACATTATGATTTCACAAATTGCAAACTCCTTACTTACTTTTATCATAGTTTTGATGGCCATAGCCTTTTTAACCTGAGTAGAACGAAAAGTTTTGGGGTACATGCAACTCTGAAAAGGGCCTAACATTGAAGGCCCTTTTGGGCTTCTACAGCCATTCGCTGATGGAATCAAATTATTTATTAAAGAGCCCGTTCAACCATCACACGCCTCTATCTTCATATTTATTTTTGCTCCAACACTAGCTATTTCTCTTTCCCTTATTTTATGAATTTCCCTTCCTTTACCTTTGTCTCTTTCAGACATAAACTTAGGTTTGATATTTATCTTAGCAGTTTCAAGCCTTTCAGTCTACTCCCTTTTAACATCAGGTTGAGCATCAAACTCAAAATATGCTTTAATAGGAGCTTTACGAGCAGTAGCCCAAACAATTTCTTATGAAGTAACTCTAGGACTTATAATTATTTTACTTACTATTTTATCTGGGGGGTTTGACCTTAAATTATTTATTAACCTCCAAGAAAAAATCTGACTTTTCTTCCCTTTATGACCAATTTTTTTAATATGGTTTATTTCAACATTAGCAGAAACCAATCGTGCTCCTTTTGACTTAACAGAAGGAGAATCAGAATTAGTTTCAGGATTCAACGTTGAATTTTCAGGAGGTTTATTTGCCTTATTTTTTTTAGCAGAATATGCTAATATCTTATTTCTGAATACACTGACAATTATATTATTTGCAGGATCTTCCAACCTCTCCAAACTTTATTTTTCCACTTCAATAACAATAAAAACTATGATATTAGTATTTACATTTTTATGGGTTCGAGCATCATACCCGTGATTTCGATATGATCAGCTTATACACTTGATATGAAAAAAACTTCCTGCCAATCACCCTAGCCTCTTATTTTTCAAATTTCTCTATCCTTAGCCTTAGGAATTTCACCATCCATAATTTAGGAAATATGCCTGATAAAAGGATTACTTTGATAGAATAAAACATAGTGATGTCTCACTTATTTTCTATTCTTAAAAGAGAAAGGCTTGACCTTTCACTAGGGAAATCAAAATTCCCAATGCAACCCTTACACTATCTCTTACTTTAGTAATGTAAGCTAATTTAAGCTCTGAGGTTCATACCCCAAAAATTAAAGTCATATCCTTTCCTTTACAATTGAACCCATCAATAAAACTCACCCTTTTTTTTAGGAGTTTTCTTAGGAACTATCACCACTATATTAAGCTCCAGCTGATTTATCGCATGATTGGGATTAGAGATTAATATAATAGCTGTCATCCCACTGATAATAAACCCAATTTCACAACGATCCTTAGAATCTTCAGCTAAATACTTTATTTCACAAGCCGTAGCCTCATCAACTATCATTTTAGCCTCCTCGTGCAACCGATTCATTTCAGGGCAATGAATTATCTCTCACACCTCAGATAACTTCTCAATCACTCTTATTTATTTAGCCTTACTTTTAAAACTTGGCTTAGCTCCTCTTCATTTTTGGCTACCAGAAGTTTTACAAGGTGTTAATCTCCAAATAGGCTTAATTATTTCAACTTCACAAAAGCTAGCACCTCTAACTCTTATTATTCAAAATGCCTCAAATTCTGGTTTAAAACCAATTTTCATTTTCATTTCTGTCTTTTCAGTTTTGATTGGAGGTTTCGGTGGATTGAACCAAACCCAATTACGAAAACTTTTCGCATACTCGTCAATCTCACATTTAGGATGAATTGTAGGAGTAATTTTTCTTTCCCCTTCCTTAAGCTGACCAACAACCTTAACTTACCTAACTATTACCGACTCAACCTTTGTAATCTTAATTGAACTTAATTCCACTAAAATCTCAGACCTTATATTTTCATGATCAAAAACCAACTGATCCCATTCAAAATGTATTCTTATTCTTCTTTCTTTAAGAGGTCTACCTCCTTTTACAGGCTTTTTTTCTGAAACTTTCCATTTCTAACGAACCTCTTTCAAATTCCCTTATTTCAATTAATATTCTATTAATACTAGGGTCATTAATTAGTTGTTTTTTTAACCTTCGTCTTTCAAACGCTTTAATTAAGCTAAACTTTCCTGAATAAACAAATCACTTTGTTTCTTTCAATCAACAGTTAAACCTTCTATAAAGCTTTTATTCAAATAAATCTCGACAGATTCTCTGTATCTATAGGACTGCAGCCCAGCCTGAAAAATTTCACCACAAGATTTTAACCATCTACCCCTTAACCCAATTTGTTATTGACAGCAGCTATTTCAGTGACAGCAATTACAGCTGTGAGTCTGTTGGGATAGGTCTCTACCAACTTTGTACACCTTGATTGGGCAATATTTGCTCAGTCAAGATGCATGGGGAGCATAGATGGACAGCAATTTTCAAGTTATTCCACAGATTTTCAATTGGATTTAGGTCAGGGCTCTGACTGGGCCACTCAAGGACATTTATAGTTTTGTTTCTTAGCCACTCCAGTGGAGCTTTGGCTGTGCGTTTCAGGTCGTCATGCTGAAAGATGAACTTCTGTTTCAATTTCAGTTTTCTTGAAGAGGGCAGCAGGTTTTCCACGAGTATTTTTCTGTATTTTGCTCCATCCATTTTTCCCTCTATCCTGACAAGTGCCCCAGTCCCTGCTGATGAAAAACATCCCCATAACATGATGCTGCCACCACCATGCTTCACAGTATGGATGGTGTTCTTTGGGTGATGTGCTGTGTTGGGTTTGCGCCCAATGAAACGTTTTGCATTTCGGCCAAATAGTTCCATCTTGGTTTTGTCAGACCACAAAACTTTTTGCCGCATTGTTTCAGAAAATCCGGAGTGGTTTTTTTGCACACCTAAAACAGGACTCAAGGTGGGCTTTTTACCTCTGCTACCGAAGGTGAAGGAGGTTATGTTTTCACCCATGTCTGTCTGTCTTTGTTTGTTACATGTAAAATCGAAGATTTCTCAAGTATATTGGTTAGTCGATTTTATGACTTGCAAACACAAAGATTTTCAAGTATCTTGGTCAGTTGATTTTGTTGTTCTGTCTGTCTGTCTGTCTGTCACGATTTTAAACCAATTTTCACGAAACTTCACAACATTGTCGAGTATGTCAAAAGAAGCCTATTGTTTTTGAGGTCAAAAGGTCAACATAGGCCAAAGGTCAACAACTCAGGTAAGATTTCTAAAATACTCATTTTTCATCCAATTGACTTGAAATTTGAAGAGGAATTATATTTCAGGTTACTGAATTCAACTAGCCAATTATTTTTGAGGTCAACATAAACCAAAAGGTGGCCAATTTTTTTTTATGTCAATTTTCATCCAATTGACTGGAAATTTGAAGAGGAGTTGCATATTTGGTCATTGAATTCAACCACCAATTATTTTGGAGGTCAAATTTGTTTTATAAATCTTGCAGATATCGTGCTCCACATGACGTATTCCTCTTGTTCCTTGCAAAATCGAAGATTTTTCAAGTATATTGGTTAGTCGCGTGTGTGATTGTCCGTCTGTCCATCGCCTGCAGGTCACAATTCCAAACCGATCGTCATGAAACTTTACCAAGATGTAGAGGTCTCAACGAATAAGCCTATTGATTTTGAGGTCAAATTTCTGAAATCGTCATTTTTCATCCGATTGACTTGAAATTTGAACAGGATTTGCATATTGCATCAGTGAATTGGGAAAGCTACGATTTTTGAGGTCAGAGTCAAAGATCAAAGGTCAACTTCAGGTCAAACTTCTAAAATCATAAATTTCAATCTGAAAAATAATCAATTTTCATCCAATTGACCTGAGCTCTGATTAAGGTTGTCAATTTTAATCTTGATGAAATGAAAAATTTGATGTATCCATGGCAACCAATGGAGAGGGAGGTGGATTTTGCAAGTATCAAGCTCTGAACGACATTTTTCTTGTTTGTCTGTTTGTTTGTTTGTTTGTATGCAGGATATCTCAAAAAGTTGTGGATGGATCCGGATGAAATTGTGTGTACGGAGCCTGAATATTCATTGCTGGAGCCTGGTGTTGCTTTAACAGTGAAAGCAGCTGGCTTAATATCTTACGGACTTGGGTTCGAGCCTCTCATGCTGTTGAATTAACACCAGGCAGGTTGACTCAGTCCATCATCCTTCTGACGTTAGCAAAATGAGTAACAGTGGGCACGGTATCAGCGTTGGCCAGCAGTCAGAGTAATGAACGTATAAGTGATGGGAAAACATCCAAAAGGAGTTCAAATGTAAGTTGCCGAGGTTCTTAGCTGAATAGCTCTATGGAACCTGGCAGGACCGAAGGCAGGAATGTTGATGAATGATCAAAGGAGAAATCGACTCATCACTCTTAAGATGAGCTACACCAACCCGCGTAAGGAAATGTGAGACATGCAAAGTGCCACAAAGCGAAATAAGAGCTCTTTACACACAAGCCACACGAAGGTACTAATATGAAGGGAAGAATCGTTACTAGCGAAACTCCATGATAAGGGTTGCCCTTTTCAGCACAACACCAGGCACAGAAGATCCCTGTAGAGTGGAATGAGTTTGATAGACACCAACAAATGGCAGTCACTCACACCCAAAATGCCAAGCAGTCAGATCTTTAGCATGGAAGGAAAAGACGTCTAAAGCGTTTGGAATCTGAGTCAATCCTTTATTCCACACCCGATCGAACAACCCTCTTGTCTCTCTTCCGGTTGCACTCGGTTCCGGAAACCCCCTGATCAACCCGAGCTCGAGAATATTTACATATTGTGACGTGAAAATGATGCTGCTACAGATTGCAATGGCACGCAAGTTCTCCTCGACCTTTTGAGGGACCATTGAAGAATAATTCTCCCGAAGGATAGATAGCAAGTCCTGTCTCGTGGATAACTCAAGCAGTCTTCTACAGCTATTATAAATCACCCAGTAGGGATGAAAGAACGTCACAGCCTTCCATTCCGATCAGGGAAACCTTGCCTTTTCCTTTTCCCCTTTTACAATGTCCTCAATCTTCTTATATTATAAACTCAATCTCTGTATTTTCATTCCAATCACAAATCAATACTACACCATTAATATAACAAAATAAAATGTTAACAGACACTCATGATGTAAACGAACATAAATTGCATTCCAACGTAATAACCAGAACAGATGAATCTGCCAGCGAGGAAAGGTGGATACGCAACACCGACGTACACACGGACGGTCTCATCACTGGCGGACATCCAATCACAGCAACATGCTTGCAAGGTTTTGTACCCAGCTAACATCTACAAAAATAGCTCATAATAAAAACTACCATGGGAGTAATTCACATAATCGTGGTGATGATTCGTTAACATTGTACCCCATCGGGATGGAATGGGTTAAAAAAAACTAATCAGCAGATCGGAAGAACACCTCAATTCCCTATAATCGCGGCATGCCTTTGATGACGAACAAACAGAAACCTCTATACGGGTAGTCACAAAAACATGGATTTTCGTAAAATGCAGGAGTTTTACCCATGCTCATAGTAGCTGGATTACAGGCGCACGCCACGACACCCAGCTTATTCAAAACCGCGACAGTTAAAACCAATTTTGTATGGCAATAAGGGGGTTAGGTTCGTGGGCTTTGATAAAATATAGAGGAAGGTGGGTGTCAGCCAAAAATAAATATCACAATTGAAATAAACATAAATCAGGTTTGCGATGAAGTCTCCTGCTGTGTTGAACCAGATTAAACACGTTCATGAGCAGATTAAATGCGTCCCTTCCCTTCTGTCATTCCTCGAAAGCCGACATTTTCTCACTTCTTCTCTTCGCTTCCTTCTGATGTACCATACTAATCACAAAGCATTGGTGCCACCAACACAGCTTCCTGAGTAAAAGTCATACCAAGTGGTTTGGCATAATTAATAGGTAACATGGTCTGGCAGCCATATTGGTTTGAAAGAAATATATTTTTTAATCTTTTTCTCTTGAACCACTTCATTAATCAATGTGAAACATCACAGTTATGATCTTGGAGACATGTGGAATATCTCATATATAAAGCTCTAACCACTGACTGATATTAAAGATGGGGACCTTCTGGGTGACATAGAAAGCTGAAATTTTTTGTGCCGATGCAAATTGATGCCAGTAGACCGGGGGGGGGGGGGTGAGGATGTTAAAAAAATAATAATAATAATAATAATAAATCAGCATTGTCGTACAATATTCATATATGAAAAAATAAATAAATGAAAAATCAAATGCAGGTGAGCGACCCGAGACAATCCGGTCCATGTGCTTACACAATGTGTAAACACACCCCTGCGAGTATGTTTTAAATTTCAACTTGATCGGGTGCGTGGTCTGGCAACCAGAATTAATAAATACTACCACCCGTTGATTCACTGATGGGAATACGAATGGGGGGAGGGAGGAAAAGAAGTGGGAAGAGGGAGAGAAGAGTGAGGAGGGGTGGGACACGGAAAGGCAGACATGTGGTAGAGCGTTAATTACTGCACAGACACGTCTGGAGCAAAGATGGCCGGAGACATACTCGCTCGGGGCGATGGGGCACAAACCACCCGCTCGGGGCGACGGAGCACAAACCACCCACTCGGGGCCAGGGCCGGATTTACCATGTGGGGGGCCGTGGACACAATGATTGTGGGGGGCCCCCAAATTTGGAGATTAATCAACAACTTAAATTATAACTGCTTTTTCATCAACAACTGAACTTGTATGTATAGATTTGGCAGATCCTGATCAGGAATGATTTGGCATACATGTTCACAAATCTTATATATTATTTCCGAGTTTGTGGTTTCGTGTCGCGCTATCTTCGACTTTGTTCTGCGCTCGAGTAACGTGATATTCGGCTTACATTATCTGAAAGACCATATGAGGTGCATGGTACAAAAAAGTAAATAAAATGGTTCTGAAACAGTGAAATCGTATTCCACTTACTGCATTAAAGTTAAATTAGTACTGATACTCTGCATCAGTTCCTTTCTCAAACACACCCACCCCAACATGTCGCGCAGAGCGCGGGTTATGCTCGTTACAATTAAATCTGACAATATGACAAGATGGACGGATTGTTATTGATATGGCTGGTGACTTATCTCTGAGCTCATTCTAAAATCAAATCACAAAAATGCTGTTGCTGCAAGAGTAAGAGATAGAGATGGACCAATACAAGAAAATAACAAACGACGCGGTCATTAATCATACTACGAACTTCGACTAAAAATCTTCTGACTTCTAAAAACCCTCTGGACAAGAGAAATCCGAAATGGTAATAGCCGACTTCCAGCGACCGCAAATATACGACAGTGTCATCCACATCAATGAACATACACACGGTGCCTTAATCAATGGACAAGCTTCCTGCGCGACTTCGCGGCAGCGAACTCAGATATGATACTGTCAACCTGCATGGAATTGAGCACATCGGATTCGGTTGAAATGATGGTCAGATTGACCAGTCTCTGCTGCTCCATCGTGGAACGAAGATGGTTCTTGATAAGCTTGAGTTTCGAAAACGAGTGCTCCCCGGAGCAGTTCGACACCATTAGTGAGAGGTAAATCCGAAGCAGCACTTCCACGTTTGGGAAAGCATCAGTGAGTTTTCGCTCGATGAGAAAACTGTACATCTCGAGTTCAGTACGGCCCGAGTCTGGCTCCGACTCCTTCATCATGGCTTGAAACTGAATCATTTCTTCTGTGAGGTCAGGTGATAGATCTTCCCGATACAGCTCGATGAGCTTCGAGCATGACTCTCGAATCTGCTCCACTTCGAGTTGAACAAGAGCACGCAGGAATCCAAATCTGTCGCTCATCTCGCTGTAAGCGTTTGTACTGCAACGTATCCACTGATGCGAAAGGACTCCTTGGCGTCTAGTTCTACTTCTAGAGTGTGTCCGTAGTCCAAGGGAGCGAGGCGGACATTACGCTTTCGCTTACGCGATCCACGAGTGAATTCCTCCGTTCCTGAGCGCTCCACTCCGTCAACAACGAATGTATCAAACTGATCGCGTAATGACTGCACGAAGCTCGCCAGTGACTTGAGGAGCTGCATGGCTGTGTTGAGATCGGTAGCTTGTGACGAAGAGTTTTACTCGTACGATCAAATCTACCAAGGACAGTAGACCAGAAACCAGCATCGAACCCTATCTCGAGCATGCACATCGTTTGGTGAAGTGTCTCGGCGGTGCTTCTCGTTTCACTCTTCAGTTGTTCATCATTTGCGATTTCATTGAGGACATCCATGATTTCACCGTAACCGTCGAGAAGAGCTCGGGTTGCATCAGAAAGAGCCGACCAGTGAGTGTCGCTGAGGTGCTTTGGTACTTGCAGACCTTTGGCTTTCAGGGCATCAAATAATCTGGTGTAGCGCGACGTGCAAGCTGTAAAAAAATACATACACTTGTTCCACGAATTCAAAGAATGCTGCTGCAGGTCTACAGCATCCCACGGCCGACTGACCGACTAAGTTCAGTGAGTGCGTCACGCATGGCACAAATATTGCTAGAGGGTTCTCCTGTTGGATCATTCCCTGCATCCCGTTGTATCGGCCACTCATATTAGATGCGTTATCATAAGATTGTCCTCGGCAGTTAGCAATGTCCAATCCAGCGGCTTTCAAAAAATCCAGTAATGCCGTCGCTTGCTGGAGTCCAGCGTGTCCTGTGTTGCTCAGAAAGGTCATGAAACGCTCCACTGGAGCCTCGTTCTTGATGTATCGTCGAATAACTGTGAGCTGGTCGATGTGGCTTATGTCAGGAGTGGAATCGACTGACACAGAGAAGTATTTTGCCTCTTTCACACGAACGACGATGTTATCCAGAACAGATGTTCCGATGATGGAGACTAACTATTCACATGTCATAGATGATAAGTTGTTGGTGTGGTCACTACCCTGGTTGGCATATTTCTGAATGTGCTGCGCCAAAAATGGATCGTATTCCGCAAGTAATTCCATTAAACCAAGGTAGTTACTGCTCGTCAGTGACCCAACAATTTCATCCGATCCACGGAACGCCAGACCATTCTCAGGGAGAAACGATATCACGCTCACACTTGGTTTCAGCACCTCCCTCCAATAGGATGCAATCTCACTCACCTGTTTGAAGAGTTCAGTGTCCACACGACCTGCGGATGTTGCTCTGTCTAACAAGCGGATGATATTCGCACAATGTACATGCGAACGCTCATGCACCTCGATAGAACGACTGGCATGCTTCCAATCATTGAATCCTTCACCGCCCAGGGCAGTAGCGCCTCCAAAGAGCTTGCAAGTGATGCAGTACAGTTTTCCGGTTGATGTGGAGAAGCAAAGCCAGGACCTTTTCACGGACTCTCCGTTTTGTAGTCTACGGTAAAAAAAGATTCTTGGAGCAGCAGAGTTTCCTACCTTCAACAAACTGTATGGATGACTCAAAGGGACCAGTCGAATTCTGCAGGGGCTCCAAATCTCATGATGACCAGAAGTCGATCATCTCTGACGACGGTCGCTCAGGAGGCCAACATCCAATGTCATTGGCAAAGCCAGGTCCACGATCAGTCAGTATATCTCTTGCTTCTTCATCGGTGGAACCTTCCGAGATGTTGGGCAAATCTTGACGCCGGGGTTGCGTTGCCAAATCCGCTTGTTCTGTCTCTGTTGGTGTTCCAGCCTCTGTCATGGATGAATCGCATGTTTGTGCAGGAGTGAAAAACTGAGATTTTCTGGGTCTTGTCGACAACGGCCTTGTGTCTTTCATCTTTTTCCTTGGAACGTTTCCGCTTTTGAGCACCACTGTCATATTTCCGTGGAGCCCTGGATTTGTGCCTGTCGTCACCAAAGCCGCTCATTGTGGTTTCTGCAGCTGGTAGGTACCGAGTAACCGAGATATTGTCAGAGTGCACGTGGGACGTACCAGAATCACGAACAACAAGTTTTGAAAAGTAGGTTCTGGTAACCTATGGTAAGTCTGCTAATACGGAGGATAACGACGAACAGCGGTTCCAGGAAAATACCGTGATAAAACGGTTTGGATGAGACGAGACACCGAAGTTCCCTTTCTGCACAATGTATATTCATATAATGGCACGAATAAAGAAAGTCTCGCTCAGCGAGCAAAGACAATATGGCGACGGTTCTCTTACACCAACCGACAAGAAACCAGAAGCTCTCACCATATCTGGTGAGAAAACGCCAAGAAAGTAAGAATGAGAGGCTTGCACTACACCAACATGGTATTCATAAATTGCATGAAACATTCATGAAACATTCACACAAACGTTCATACATATGGTGAAACAGCAAAGACTTTCGAACAAGTAGTTTCACAAACCTGGAACATAGAAAGTCACACCGTGTTACTGTGCTGTGCGCGCCAGTAAGCAGGGTACTGACAGCTTTCCCTGCCAGCCGCAGTTTCATTGTGTACAATACTACCCCTGCCGGCCGTGTGCTGTGCTGGCCTGGCCTAGCTTAACCACGTCGACTTTCACCTTTTCACCTCTCCTCTGGCTGGACCTCTGTATTCCGTCTGTGCTTGCTGGGCTCTGTCGGGCAGTGCCGTTGTTAGTTGGCCATGCTCAGCCATCAGAAGCATCGATGATTGATCCAAAAAAGGATCCGAATGCGGGCCCAAAATGCCAAAGGGTTGCCCCGGGAATTTTTGACAATGTTGGATCCGTTCTGTGGACCGTGGAAGAAACGGCTCGAAAAAGCCAAACCTTGAAAAGGACCCTCACAATGACAGACAATTTTGAAAAGATAGCCTTACAAAGAGTTTACAATCTTCATTCACCGACAATAAAACTTCAGAAGCACATTTTCAAGGGATTTTCAAAATGTCATCTAAATTGTGGGGGGCCCCAAAATGTGGGGGGCCCCGGGGCCATGGCCCCACCTGGCCATCCCTAAATCCGGTAGTGCTTGGGGCGACGGAGCACAAATCACCCGCTCGGGGCGACGGAACACAAACCACTCGCTTGGGGCGACGGAGCACAAACCACCCGCTCGGAGCGGTTTACAAGGATTACAAGGAAATTATGTGCAGGAAGAGGTCATTCGGCCCATCATGCCTGCGCCACACCAATACCACATTTAATAAATCCATCACAGCCCCTTCCATTCGTGTTCAGCCTTTTGCCTGCTACACTCATACTCATTTCACTGACCTCGGAAGGATGACAGGCTGAGTGAATCCCCTGGTGTTAATTCAGCGGCCAATAGGGCTTGAACTCAGGACCCCAGTATCCCAAGCCACCACCCTAACCAATCAACCAACACCAGGTTTTAAACGCGAAGCCAACACAAACCACTCACTCAGTGCGACAGAGCACGAACCACTCGCTCTGAATGATGTGGCGGGCAAAAGCATCCACAGTGAGTGAACGATTCACTCAGAGGACGTAGCGCGGTACCGCTATTGACTGAAAGGCATTCGGCAAGTGGCTTAAGCACTCATGCAAGCACTCCAGTAAAATGGTTAACAAGGAACAGTTGGCCCGGCTGTTGCTGCATATCATGTAGGATCTCTTTAACTTTAAAACCGGTCTTCACAGTGCATGCCGCAGTTAATTAAATATAATGAATCCCTTCAAATAATGACTATTTCATGAGCGATGAAACTTTGCAATATCTCCAGGGTTGTTGTGCATTATGCTGCAACTCTTTTGTGGATAAACATTAAACATTGCAGATAATCCGCCATCTTGCCTGCTCGCCTGTGTACGCGTCACATGTTACATTGGTTCAGGGTCTATGCAAACGCTAAAAACTTTCTTCTTTTAAAAAAACGTCTTTTTCACCAGATTTGCTTTGATTCCCTGTAAAGCACCTCGCGAAACCCCCCAAAATATAGACACAGATCTGGCAGACACTATAGATAGCCAGTCCCTCTGGGAGATAGAGCGCGAGGTCGAGCAGTGAATGCATTGAATCATACAGCTCAAAGAAGCTAGTTTAATGTTTTGGAAATGTCACATTTTCTTGTGTATGTATGGAGGAGGGAACATGGCCTTGCTTGCTTCAAGTAAATCAGTGTATCAGCTTAGTTACAAGACTCGTTATTCCCTTAAATTATCAGATTTCGCAACAGATTGACACTTATTTTGTCCGGAAGATATCCGATCCTAAAAACCGAAATAAAATTTCGATGATATACTTTAATTCACCGGAGAAAAACTTTTTATTATTATCTGTTGCATGAGATTTTTCAACTTATTCTATGTATTTTTTCAACACCGATTTCAAATCTGAAATCGGTTTTCCTCCACATGCTCAAGTTTTCATGTAATTTGAAACTTGGGATTTTCACAAAAAAGGACACCCATTGCTATTTGCACTTGGGATAACTTGAGAACTTGGGGTGCGATTTCGGACTTTAGTGGAAATATACGATGCCTAAACTGCTAAATAACTATAGACCGTATTAGTTTTGCTGACGATTTGCTCACCATTTATTTGACATCAATTTTCTTCATCTTTATTGATATTTATTTATCTTTCTTGACATATATATATTCTTTAACTTTATGTTTTTCTTTGTTTCAGATCTGATCATGGGTTCTTCAATAAGACATAAATGTGTAAATAATTCTGATGCATTATGTTATGTATGTGGCTGCTACACACTACTTCGTCAAAAGCGCAATATAATATTGTTTGTAAGGCGTGCATATAAAGCCTATTTTGATGTTCCCCTTGGCGATCAAGACAAGACATGGGCTCCTCATATTGCATGTCATAATTGTGAGGAAATGCTTCGTGACTGGACAAAAGGAAAACGAAAGGGTTTGCCTTTTGGAGTTCCCATGGTTTGGCGAGAACCCAAGGAGCACGTAACTGACTGCTATTTTTGCCTGGTCAACACAAAGGGTATCGGCAAGAAAAGCTGGCAAAAGATCTCCTGTCCCTGTATTCCCTCAGCAATTCGACCTACTCCACACTATGAGGAACTCCCCGTTCCAGTCTTTAATGGTTTTGTCTTATCTGAAGATGAAGGAGGTGAACATGATCAGCAAGAGCACGAGGGTCGTGATGACGGCCTTCAAGAAATGGTTTCAGAATCCGAAGCCTCATCTGATAACCAAACAGTCATCAGCCCCTCAGCAGTTTAGCCAACCGGAATTGAATGACTTGGTGCGTGATTTGGGGCTCTCAAAGAAAGCAGCTGAGGTATTAGCCTCCAGGCTGCAAGAAAAAAAAAATCTACTTGCCCACTCCGCAAATGTTTCATATTTCCGAAAGCGGGACCAGATCTTTGTCGCCTTTTTCTCATAAGACAAGCAGTTTGTTTACTGCCACGATATCCCAGGTCTTCTCAGGAAATTAGGTGTTACTTCGTATAATCCAACAGAATGGCGATTATTTCTGGATACCTCCAAGTGCAGCCTCAAGTGTATTCTGTTGCACAATGGCAATGTTTATGGAGCGGTTCCAGTTGGTCACTCAGTGCATTTGCGAGAACAACATGACATAAAAATGGTCATTGACGTACTCAAATATCACGAGCACAACTGGATCATTTGTACGCACCTGAAAATGGTCAACGTTCTCCTTGGTCAACAGAAAGGCTTCACAAAGTTTCCATGCTCTCTCTGCATGTGGGACAGCCGAGCTCGAGAGAAACACTGGATCCAAAAGGAGTGGCTCATCCGTGAAACTCTGGAAGCAAGCATGCCAAACATTGTGAATGACCCAATCGTCAGCCGAGAGAAGATCATTTTTCCCCCACTCCATATCAAGCTCGGCTTGATGAAACAGTTCGTGAAGGCATTGAGTACTGATGGTGAATGTTTTCAACATATAGTTTCTGCTTTTCCTGCTTTGTCTTTCGAGAAGATTAAAGCAGGTGTGTTCAATGGACTTCAAATTCGTGCCCTTGTACGTGATGAGGAATTTGTAAGGAAGATGAATGACAAGAAGACAGCGTGGCTCTCTTTCGTCGCATTTATACAAAACTTTCTTGGTAACAAAAAGGCAGATAACTACGAGTTTCTGGTTACTCGAATGCTGTTGGCTTTTCGCGATCTTGGGTGCAACATGAGTGTCAAGCTCCATTTCCTGAATAGTCACCTTGATCAATTCCCTGAGAACCTTGAGGCTGCAAGTGAGGAACAGGGAGAGCGCTTCCATCAGGACCTCATGACGATGGGACAAAAATATGATGGCAGACTATTGCTGGAGCATCAAACGATATTGCCCTGTGGAAGTCCACAAATGCAAGAGCTACAAGCGCAAATTCTTGCCTGAATAGGACCTATTTGAACTTTGCATTCCATCCTTATCAATTGTTCTGAATCACCTATCGTCTTTATGTCAAAATATATGTTTAATATAAATTTGCTTTTAATACAAATTGTCACTTACCAAATAAATGTTGATAATGGTGGATTGCAAAAAGTCTTGAGCTTACAGAGAGAAACTAACTTCAGATATGAATTCAGCACACTCAAATTAGGTAAGATCAAGTGCTGGTATCAATGCAACAAAAACTTTGTTCCCCAGTGTAATATGTCCAAATGATGACATGATGCAAACAATACCTTCAAGGGTCAACAAGGTCTTTTGAGAGCATGAGGGATATATTTTAAAGAAAGAAGAAACGAACAGTGTGAAAAATCTATTTTCCTATTTTGACGACCATTTGGATGATGCATTGGACATAAATCCCTGGATGCGAGACGGAGAACTCCAAACTCGAATAACATGCATTTGCAATGCGCTAAAAAAGTGCAATATGGTTCAATTTAATCTTCAGTGGTACACCAAAAAACCTTGAGATTTGTACTGCCACAAAATAAATAAATAAATAAATAAATAAATAAATAAATAAATAAAATCAGCCAAACAAACAGGGAAAGGAAACACATGACCAAATACTGTCTCAAACCTAAGCCTCGAATCTGCCACAAATTGGCAGCATTGTTCCAGCTCGAATTCTCGAGTATTCAAACAAATAAAAAAGGCATTTCATATGGATAAAGCCAAAAAGGAAAAGGAAATGTTTGGGTCGTGGCAAAATACAAAAACCCAAAGAAGACATTTAAATATGCAACAGTGGCCATTAGGTGCAAAAGGTAAGGATAAAGGTTTGGTTTAAGTGTCCAACTGCAATATCCAAGTGAATGCACACATGCGCTTCAAACTCAAAACAAAGGCATCACCACTTGGGGAACTTTTATAAACAGCTAAATAGTTCATATAAATTACCTTTTTAATACAGAGTGCAATGTGTGTTAATTACCGATGTCCCCGAGGTGGACGAGACAATGTTGACAGATGTAGAGGCAGGAATTGGGCTGTGGCCTCACAACATCAGAACCAGCCACCAGTACAGGGCTAACCAGCAGGCCCAACTGGCATGCACGGACACGGCCTGGCAAGTCAACGTCAAATACCGCACAAAGCTCTTGCAAGAGCTGGGGTCAAGAATAGGAAGGCAAAGTGGCTAAGAATGAAAGAAAGAAGAAGAAGAAGAAGCAACCAAGTACAGCATTTCTATTCTCCCTCGTTATGTGGATATATTGTAGAACAGCCATTAATAACAATTAACTGATTAAATCACGATTAGTATTGACTTTATAACTACTACGAATTACGTTCTGGAGAAAGCAATTTTGATGTTCAACATTCAAAGCGGCAGGTTTTGATAACCACCTGTGTGTAGAAACCACTGGCAGCTTCCAGGAAGAGAGCCAGGTTTGCCTGCACTTCTGCACGATTGGGATTAGCACGGTTCTTGGCCTGACTCTGCAGGGATGTGATCTGGTTCTTGAAAGCAAAATTCCAGCTGAAGTAATGGAAGAAAAAGAAAAATAAATTAAAACACATGGCAGGTTTGATAACTTGAATGAGTTTCCAGATGAGTTTTTAATTCACACCAGAAATCCTCATGAAGATATTGTTGCGGACTTGGGTTTCAAGGCTTGGTATGAGGGGGGAGTGCTCGGGTCTCTCAAGAATGACCGGTCCTGAGGCCGCCGGGCACAGATAACTCCGTGCACAGGCAGGTTGCTAGACAACCACGAACGCCAATTGGCTCGGCCAACATGGGCAGGGTTGCACTACTTCGCATAATACCTTACTTGAGGACGGTCAGTCAATTAGGGTCACGTGCCCTTGATGCGTACTTGCACTGAACTTCTCATATCAGGTGCAGCCAAGCGTTGCTGCAAAGTGTGCACCAGCTAACAAACACATTGTTGGGGTAGAACTTCCCAGTGAAGCTGATGTGCGGACCATGCTGGACCAATGAAGGAAATGACAAAATGGGCTGGGTACATTCATAACAAAAGCAATATATTACAAGCAAGGGCAAGGAGAGTTATGTGACATAGTAATGGGTTTATTCACAAAATGTTACAGCAGGGGAAAGCAAGGAATTCATGAATGCAGCAAAATAAATAAAGTTACTGAGAAGAGACACACAGTGTAGAGTTACCCCGATATAAACTTCGACAATCTTAATTGATGTCACACATAACAGGCGCCAAAACACACACACACACACACACACACACACACACACACACACACACACACACACACACACACACACACACACACACACACACACACACACACACACACACACACACACACACACACAAGAGGAGAAGCAGTTGATGTGGAAGCAACCTCCTTGTACCGGGCGCAGTCGATGGACCGAAGCAACCTAATAGCTTAGGAAGGGGGAGGGGGGGGAGGGAGAAAACTGGGAGTGTTTATGGTGCATGAGTGGGAGGTGAAAAGATGTGGTGCAGCGTGATGCAAGAGGAAGGTGTGAAAGGTGCGATTCGGTAATCTTTTAGTGAACAAGACATAGATGGGAGAAAAAGATGCGTGAGAAGACAATTTAATGGGACACATATGAGAAAGTCTGTAAATGTTTGGCTAATGACTGGAATGCCGTCAACGCCAATCGCCGATGACCTAGCAACAACCCCGGCAATGGTCGCTCCACCCTGATCACCTCACTGGGTTGTGCTGCCCTCTCAGCTTTGAAGACGCTCGGCTCAGTAAAGGCTCTGGAGGAAGCACGAAGAGATTCTACTCAAGAGGTTCTCAAGAAACCGACTAACTGACACTGTGGCATTTGTGCTGAAGGTGTTGAAGTGCTGGGAGTGGCAAGGGCAATTTCAGTGAGGAGGTTGAAATGGTTGGTCACGGTTATGGCATTTGTGGTGAAGAGGTCGGGCATAGGTTGTTGTGGGGATTTAAAAAAAGTTGTTGTAAGAATTATGGTGAGGGTTATAGCGTTGTAGTGAGCGTGGAGAGGGTCTGAGATGAGGCGTCGGTTGGTTTATAGAATGTCTTTTGAACAGGAAATGGCGCAAGGTTTGAATGGGGATGCAATGGCATATCATGACTCCACTGCCCTGCCCGTGATGTGCATGCATGGGGGTGCGTGTGTGAAATAAAGGGAAGTAAAATAAGTGAAAGAATACGGGATTGAGGACCAATCTAAAAGCCCGATACAACGCATGTTGTCCCATGTACCCATCAGACATGTGGAAAGAGCCAACTAAATGAAAAGTGATGAAATAACAGTCTTGGTATTGCTATAAGTTGAATGCCATTGCCTCGGAATGGTGCAGACTTTGCACAGCCGCAACAATATAATCGTACTTCAACAGCATCAACAACAGCATCACTTGGACTCGTACACGTAAGCAACACAAAATGCATGAAAATGACTCAGAACTACAAAGCTAAATACTATTTTGACACCAGCAGCTTCTGGCACTGCTGGTGCCAGTGAGCTCGGCGGCTCTGCCACTCCAGGCACCGCTCGCCAATAGCACAAATGTTGTTGATCATAGTAAAAAAAATATTCCTGATTATGCAATTGCACTAAAACAAATTGGTTTGTGTTACCACTCAAGCCACCAACAGAATCAGTCATACAAGAAAACTCACAGGTCTTGTTCCACTTTCTTATCCAAAGCAAACTCCAGATCAATGACCAGCATCTTCTGGTAAACATCCTGCAGACTTTGCCGAGAGGTCCAGACATCGGCAGCACCAAGAGCTGTATCTAGAAGCGAGCATATTTCAGCAAATCAAAATAACAGCACGCTTGATAACTTGATCAACAATCATTTCTCAAACATCAAGTTTGATACCAACATCAGGCAGACAGGTTATATAAAATAGACAAAAAAAAAAAAGACGGTAGCATCATACCAGTCAAGTATACAATATTACGCAGCATTGATACCCATAAGAGCAGGGAAGGCTTAAAGGTCCCCTGACATGCAAAACTTTCTGGTTATTTATATATTAACTTGACCTTCCGAGTGAAGAAATCACCCACGTTTTTTTTTTTTTTTTAAATCAAAAATGGGATAATTAGAGCAATATTTCGATCATTTATTGTGCTTTTCACAACTTGCTATGCCCCGCCCCTAAAAAAGTTGACCAGCGAATCACAGCGTGACGTCATATACAGTAACTCGCACAGAGTGGATTGACTCGAGATCTCTAGTCTAGACCAGCGTTTCTCAACCTTTTAACACTTGTGGAACCCTTGAAATAGTTTTCATGTCTCAGGGAACCCCTGCATAAAAATTATTATATACCATTATTAATATCTAGCTCTTTTATATTGTTATCGTAGTTCACGTGGTAAATATGTATTTTTCGGATACCTGGTTTAAGGAAAAAAATGACCCCCTTTTTGTCAAATTTATTGGCAATGAAAAAAAAAAATACTGCTCGTTTATGAGACCTCACACCAAGGTTTTAATTCACAAAAAAAAAAAATTAAATCAAAAAAAAAGAAAAAAAATCATACCTCATGTAACTTGACAAACAAAACTTAAACAAATAAATCTGAAGCAATAAAGGGAAACAGAAGAACGAACCTTGAGAGAGAGAGAGAGAGAGAGAGAGAGAGAGAGAGAGAGAGAGAGAGAGAGAGAGAGAGAGAGAGAGAGAGAGAGAGAGAGAGAGAGAGAGAGAGAGAGAGAGAGAGAGAGAGAGAGAGAGAGAGAGAGAGAGAGAGAGAGAGAGAGAGAGAGAGAGAGAGAGAGAGAGAGAGAGAGAGAGAGAGAGAGAGAGAGAGAGAGAGAGAGAGAGAGAGAGAGAGAGAGAGAGAGAGAGAGAGAGAGAGAGAGAGAGAGAGAGAGAGAGAGAGAGAGAGAGAGAGAGAGAGAGAGAGAGAGAGAGAGAGAGAGAGAGAGAGAGAGAGAGAGAGAGAGAGAGAGAGAGAGAGAGAGAGAGAGAGAGAGAGAGAGACTTCGCGTTAGGAAGCACAGAGAAGATAGATGAACACCGTGCATGCGTCCCGTACTTGAGTCAGTCACTCAATGATACACAAATCCGCCATGTACAGGACTTCCACTAACCAGTGAGGGCGGTTTCACACTGACGCCATATAGACATCGTTAAATACATTCCCTATGGTTGTTATAATTGTAAATAATATAAGAGGTTGAAGCCTCTACTATAATAACCAAGGAGTTTCCAACAATATGCCGTACGTGTATAGTAAAATTACGAATATTAAATCAAACAAAAACTAATCAAAAATACATTAGCCGATTTATTACTGTTTCTCGCGGAACCCCGAGCGACCTCTTGCGGAACCCTAGGGTTCCGGGGAACCCCGGTTGAAAAACACTGGTTAGACGAGGCCGATAAATCTGTCGTCCGTCCGACTCGGCCGACAAATCCGTCCGAGTCGTCCGTCCGAGTCGTCCGTCCGAGTCGTCCGTCCGAGTCGTCCGTCCGAGTCGTCCGTCCGAGTCGTCCGTCCGACAAATCCGTCGTCCGTCCGACAAATCCGTCGTCCGTCCGACAAATCCGTCGTCCGTCCGACTAGGCCGATAAATCTGACGTGCTGTAGCTTCCTTTTATTATTCTCTTTTTTTCATTGTTTTCTACTGGTGCTACATGACGACAGTAGGAATAAAATAAATAAAAATGCAACAGAACGTCAGATTTATCGGACTACTCGAGACAATTGTGTCACAAGGTGTGTTCTGCACACAAGTTTTCATCGTATCCTGACAGCGAGATAGCTTAGTTTTATGCGCGGAGAGATACAGCCGATGACATGCGCCGGCCTTGTTACCTTCGCAAACTTTGTTGCAAAGCTGATGTTTTGATCGCTGTGTATTTATTTATTTATGAATATGTGTGTTTGTTTGTTTATTATTCGCATAACTCCAAAAGTATTGAACTGAATCGCAGCAAATTTGGTGGGATGATTGGTTATTATCCGAGGACCATTTGATTAGATTTTGGGAGCGATCGGGTCAAAGGTCAAGGTCATGAAAAGGTCAAAATCGTCTTTTTACCATAGCGTGGTCAATATGTATCCAATTTGCATGCAACTAATGCCAAAAATGTTCAGAATTCAATGCCCCATCTTGTGATATGTGACATGACACAATGACGTAATAACCCTTATTAGCGGTTGGGAGTCAAAGTCCAGGGCGGGTCATGACATTGCAAAATGTGCGGTTTTAGTCATAACAGTCAATTCTTATCCGATTTGCATGAAACAAACACTAAAATGTTGACTGTTCTGTTCCCCACACTCTGATACCAATTACAAAATTAAGAGTACAAAGGTCAAGGTCGAGGTCATGAAAAGGTCAAAATCGTCATTTTGCCATAGTGCGGTCGATTTTTATCCAATTTGCATGCAACCAATGCCAAAATGTGAATTCAATGCCCAATCTTGTGATATACGAAATGACACAATGACGTCATTACCTTTGTTAACGGTTTGGGTCAAAGGTCAGGGGGGTCAACGACCTTAATTATCATAATGCGGTCTTATATGTATAATTATGTATAATTCTTATACAATTTGCATGTAAGTAGATTCAAAATGTTTCGAATTCAATTCCCTATCCTGTGATGTGTAATATTTGATTTCTTATAATGTGACCAGTTGTCATCAGATTGACTTGACACCGACACCCAAAAAGGTCAGGGAGTTCATACAGAAATTGTACAATGTACGTGAATCAGTGTCAAACAGCAGGAAATTTAATGTTTTTAAGCCATCATAACACACATGAGATGGCAGATGTGGTATGGGATTAAATACCCTCACAATCAACGGTTTCTGGGGGGGGGGGGCAAAATGTAGCGTTGGCGAAGGTATGTGCTCCACTGAGTGCCCATTCTAGTTTGTGATTAATTCGCCGCGGAGCAACATGTCCGCTGCGCTATTCACGTCACCTCACTAAAATATTTCTGATATCAAGCAGTATGCAAGTCGAATTTACATTATTGAATTACGAATAGGATTTAGTGTAACCAGTTGTTATTTCCGAGTCTTCCTTTGATGTCCTCCCGATCATCATGAACTCAGGGAATTTCATCGCCATTTTTCTCTGCTTGTCCGGCTTCGGGCTCGAACTGGTAAGGCCGTACTTCATTTCCAGCTGGCTGAACTTCACCTCCCGCGACTATGTTATCCGATAATTCTCCATGTGATTCAGACGAAAATCCTCCATTTCTCTCACACTCACTGTCGTTACCACACAAGTGAAAGTCCATGTCATCCATTATTCAAAACAAATGTTCGATTTTTTAAAAGCAGAAATGAACGAAGCGATCGAGTCGACCAATCAAATGTGGAAACACACAAAGCCAATAGAATCACGTAAACCACCAACCCGAGTAATGAGCATGCAGCCTTTGTCATCCTGTAGTTGACGCCATGTGGGTTACGCCCCTTTCAGGAGAATTTTTAGGGGTGTTCCCGAAGAGGTTTGTTTTTTTAACCTTACATTTTACAGAATGAGTATTGTGAAAAAACATTGTCAGATCTGAAATCACGATGAAAAACTCCTCTAGGACATATATAAATGAAATTTCAGTACTTTTGCATGTCAGGGGACCTTTTAGATAGCTGCAACGTGTTCATCTCACAGTTGCATCAATGAAAAAGCAATTGAACTATTTGGCCACAATTACGTTTCCATAATCGAACACACAACTAAATTAGAATATCCCAAAATGCAAAGCATGTCCACATCCCCTTTGTATAGTACTCAAAATAAACTTCGATTTTTTTTTTTAAACACAATGTCTAGGCTCATATGAGAGCTAACACACACAACGTACAAGGGGAGCATGTGAGAAGAGGGGCGGGAGAGAGGACAAAGTAGTGGGGAACAGAGACATGAGAAGATCTGTGGAAGGGAGAGGGATGGAGCGGGGTACACAGGGTCAACAACATGGACACAATAGGGACCATCAGGTCTTCACATGACAGGGACTTTCAGGAAGGAAAGCAGGGAATTTGAAGGATGTGGGTTTGGGGTGGATTAACGGAGGTAGAAAAAGATCGTGATTTTGGATGGGGGAAGAAAAGAGATGGTGGTGAACAGCTTTTTTTAAGGCCTGGAGGGAAGAGTGGGATTGAAGAGAGTGTGGAAGTTTGTTCCAAAGGTGGGGAAAAAAGAGGAATGAAAGAGTGAAGGTGAGCAGTGATTCTTTATATTGGTAGCTTTACCATAAGGGAGTTGCTGGTAGACCTTGAACGCCCTCCAGAAATATGGGGGGGGGGGGACATATCTCAGACAGAGCGGGGGGAGAAGGTAAGGCCAGAAAGTAAATGGAAGAAGACAGAAAGACCACCGACCTGCCTGCGGAGAGTGAGAAGCCCAAAAACTGAACCTCCTCAAGGGAGATACCAATGATCATAAATGCATTGGTTTTCAGAGCGTGAAGCAGAGAAAAGTGAGCACCAGCCCAGAGGGCAGATCAGTACTCCATCAGGCTGCGGATGAAAGCTTTGTATGTGGTCAGGAGCTCAGGTGGACTGAGGAAGGACTTTGCACGATGGAGGATGCCCAGTCGGCGACTGCCTTCGGAGGGCAGGTTGGAAATGTGGCTTTCCCAGGAAAGATCATGGCAGATAGCGAGACCAGAAGCTTGAATGAAAGGGCCTCTTCCAGAGGATTGTTGAGAAAGTAGATGGAGAGGGGGGGGGGGTCAAAATGGTCCTTTCGGAGAGACAGTGAGTGTGAGATTCGTCAGGTTTGAAAGACATGTTCCACGTGTTGGAACAGTTTGTGATATTACCCAGATCTGTAGAGAGTGAAGAAGCTGCTGCTTATCGGTCTGAGGGATGACAGATGGTTCGGCAGAGGGTGGAGTTATCAGCAAAGAGATAAAGAAGACTTTTCAGAGTCTGAGAGATCATTGAGGAAAACCAGAAAAAGAACAAGGCCCAGAACACTGCATTGTGGAACTCCAGCCTGGACAGGAAGAGGGGATGAGAGAACTACATTTAGGGCCACACTTTGGCTGTGACAGGAGAGGAAGTCTGCGAGCCATGAGTGGAGATGGCCTTGGATCCCATAGGAAGAAAGTTTGGTGAGCAGGGCAGGGTGCCAGACCGTGTCAAAAGCACATGATATGTCTCGGGATATGGCTCTGGCTTGATGTCTGGTTGCAGAATCCGAGTCAAGGTTTGACAGCAAGCTCTCCATGTTGTGAGGAGAAAAGGACACAGAGTCCAAGGACAGTTGGGTGCGACTGAGTAAGGTGGGTACAGAAAGCAATGGGTATAGGACACAAGATTTGGAAGCAAAAACCGAGTTTAGGCATTCAGCCTTTTCACGTGCTGTATCAGCAGTGTCGCCATTTGAGGTAAGGGAGGGGATAGAGGGGGAACATACACCAGAAACAGATTTTATTATACACCACCAGGATTTGGAGGAGGGAGAGAGGTTTGAGAGTTCAGACTTGAGCTGAGAAAGATGTTTTCTGGCTCTGCTGAGGGTAGATACACACTTGTTCTGAGCTTTATGAAAGGAACTGAGATTACAATCAGTTGGGTTTGCTTTCCATGAGGCAAAGGCAAGTTGTTTCAGGACAACTGGCACAGCACAAGATTCAGTTAACCATGGGCGGGAGGAAGGGTAGGACAACTGAAGACGAAAGGGGATAAATCTGTGCATGAGAGAGAGAGAGAGAGAGAGAGCAAGTTTCTTTGAAAGAATTCCCAGAACGAATTGATGGTGGAGAAAGTAGAGATGGGAGACCAGTGTTGATGTTTGATGGCTGCTTGGAGACCCTGCCAGTCAGCTTGAGTGGAATGTCAGGCTCGACAGCACCAAGGTGGTTCTCTAATAACAACCAGAGAGATGTCCACTTTGACAAGCATGTGGTCAGAAGAACCGATTGGAGCAAAGGAAGAGCAGCAGATATTTTCAGGGAAATTTGTCAAAATCAGATCCAGAAGAGATGGAGTACCATTGGTTGAGATGCGGGTCGGGAAGTTGACCGATTGTGTCAGTCCCAATGAATCACAGAAGTCTTTTCCTGAAGTGCAATGACAGGTGAGAGATACCCACACCCAGTCAACTGGCATGATGGCAATTGAAGTCACCACATAAGAGGAAGAGAGAGTTTGGATGAGAAGATGGAAGTTGATCCATGTTTTCAGAGAGCGAGATGTAAATGGAGTCATGACGTGTATATGTGTGTTGTATTGTCCACAAAACAGAGGTGGGTGTGGAGGGGAAGCCATAGCCAGTGGTATTCCTGGGGGTGTGGGGGAGAGAGAGGGACATGCATGGTGAGTGAGGAATGGAGTCTTTGATGAAAAGAGCAACTCCTCCACCAGGACGAGGCTCAGGTCTGTCATGCTGGAGGAGGGAGTAACCAGGGAGAGCCACTCGGGAGTCAGACACGTCTTGAAGGCGGAATGTTTCTGTGAAGTAGATTATGTCTGCTTTGTCAGTGGCAACCTGAATGGAAAGATGTGTCAATGTTGAGCGAAGGCCCCAGATGTTTGAGGTCCACACTGTGAAGGAAGAGGGAGAGGAGGCTCTGCTCTGCCCCGCCCCGCTCCGCTCGCCAAGCCGCGACACGACGCGGCTCTGGGGAGCGGAGCGGGGCAGAGCCGCGTCGCGGCTCTGGCGAGCGGAGCGGGGCAGAGCCGCGTCGTGTCTCGGCTCTGGCGAGGGGAGCGGGGCAGAGCAGAGCCGCGTCGCGGCTTGGCGAGCGGAGCGGGGCAGAGCAGAGCCGCGTAGCGTCGCGGCTTGGCGAGCGGAGCGGGGCAGAGCAGAGCCGCGTAGCGTCGCGGCTCGGCGAGCGGAGCGGGGCAGAGCAGAGCCGCGTCTCGGCGAGCGGGGCAGAGCAGAGCCGCGTCTCGGCGAGCGGGGCAGAGCAGAGCCGCGTCTCGGCGAGCGGGGCAGAGCAGAGCCGCGTCTCGGCGAGCGGGGCAGAGCGGGGCAGAGCAGAGCCGCGTCGCGGCTCGGCGAGCGGAGCGGGGCAGGGCAGAGCCGCGTAGCGTCGCGGCTCGGCGAGAGGAGCGGGGCAGGGCAGAGCCGCGTCGCGCGGAGCGGGGCAGGGCAGAGCCGCGTCGCGCGGAGCGGGGCAGGGCAGAGCCGCGTCGCGCGGAGCGGGGCAGGGCAGAGCCGCGTCGCGCGGAGCGGGGCAGGGCAGAGCCGCGTCGCGCGGAGCGGGGCAGGGCAGAGCCGCGCGGAGCGGGGCAGGGCAGAGCCGCGTCGCGCGGAGCGGGGCAGGGCAGAGCCGCGTCGCGCGGAGCGGGGCAGGGCAGAGCCGCGTCGCGCGGAGCGGGGCAGGGCAGAGCCGCGTCGCGCGGAGCGGGGCAGGGCAGAGCCGCGTCGCGCGGAGCGGGGCAGAGCAGAGCCGCGCGGAGCGGGGCAGGGCAGAGCCGCGTCGCGCGGAGCGGGGCAGGGCAGAGCCGCGTCGCGCGGAGCGGGGCAGGGCAGAGCCGCGTCGCGCGGAGCGGGGCAGGGCAGAGCCGCGTCGCGCGGAGCGGGGCAGGGCAGAGCCGCGTCGCGCGGAGCGGGCAGGGCAGAGAGCCGCTGCCGCGCGGAGCGGGGCAGGGCAGAGACGCTGCCGCGCGGGAGCGGGGCAGGGCAGAGCCGCTGCCGCGCGGAGCGGGGCAGGGCAGACGCTGCCGCGCGGGAGCGGGGCAGGGCAGAGCCGCTGCCGCGCGGGAGCGGGGCAGGGCAGAGCAGAGCCGCGCCGCGCGGAGCGGGGCAGGGCAGACACGCTGCCGCGCGGAGCGGGCAGGGCAGAGCCGCTGTCGCGCGGGAGCGGGCAGGGCAGAGCCGCCGCGCGGGAGCGGGGCAGGGCAGAGAGCCGCTGCCGCGCGGAGCGGGGCAGAGCAGAGCCGCGTCGCGCGGAGCGGGGCAGAGCAGAGCCGCGTCGCGCGGAGCGGGGCAGAGCAGAGCCGCGTCGCGCGGAGCGGGGCAGAGCAGAGCCGCGCGGAGCGGGGCAGAGCAGAGCCGCGTCGCGCGGAGCGGGGAAGAGCAGAGCAGAGCCGCGCGGAGCGGGGCAGAGCAGAGCAGAGCCGCGCGGAGCGGGGCAGAGCAGAGCCGCGTCGCGCGGAGCGGGGCAGAGCAGAGCCGCGTCGCGCGGAGCGGGGCAGAGCAGAGCCGCGTCGCGCGGAGCGGGGCAGAGCAGAGCCGCGTCGCGCGGAGCGGGGCAGAGCAGAGCCGCGTCGCGCGGAGCGGGGCAGAGCAGAGCCGCGTCGCGCGGAGCGGGGCAGAGCAGAGCCGCGTCGCGCGGAGCGGGGCAGAGCAGAGCAGAGCCGCGTCGCGCGGAGCGGGGCAGAGCAGAGCAGAGCCGCGTCGCGCGGAGCGGGGCAGAGCAGAGCAGAGCCGCGTCGCGCGGAGCGGGGAAGAGCAGAGCAGAGCCGCGTCGCGCGGAGCGGGGCAGAGCAGAGCAGAGCCGCGTCGCGCGGAGCGGGGCAGAGCAGAGCAGAGCCGCGTGGAACGGGGCAGAGCAGAGCCGCGTCGCGCGGAGCGGAGCGGGGCAGAGCAGAGCAGAGCCGCGTCGCGCGGAGCGGAGCGGGGCAGAGCAGAGCAGAGCAGAGCCGCGTCGCAGAGCAGAGCAGAGCCGCGTCGCGCGGAGCGGGGCAGAGCAGAGCCGCGTCACGCGGAGCGGAGCGGGGCAGAGCAGAGCAGAGCCGCGTCGCGCGGAGCGGAGCGGGGCAGAGCAGAGCAGAGCAGAGCCGCGTCGCGCGGAGCGGGGCAGAGCAGAGCAGAGCAGAGCCGCGTCGCGCGGAGCGGGGCAGAGCAGAGCCGCGTCGCGCGGAGCGGGGCAGAGCAGAGCCGCGTCGCGCGGAGCGGAGCGGGGCAGGGCAGAGCAGAGCCGCGTCGCGCGGAGCGGGGCAGAGCAGAGCCGCGTCGCGCGGAGCGGGGCAGAGCAGAGCCGCGTCGCGCGGAGCGGAGCGGGGCAGAGCAGAGCAGAGCCGCGTCGCGCGGAGCGGAGCGGGGCAGAGCAGAGCAGAGCCGCGTCGCGCGGAGCGGGGCAGAGCAGAGCCGCGTCGCGCGGAGCGGGGCAGAGCAGAGCCGCGTCGCGCGGAGCGGGGCAGAGCAGAGCCGCGTCGCGCGGAGCGGGGCAGAGCAGAGCCGCGTTGCGGCTCGGCGAGCGGAGCGGGGCAGAGCAGAGCAGAGCCGCGTTGCGTCGCGCGGGGCAGGGCAGAGCCGCGTCGCGGCTCGGCGAGCGGAGCGGGGCGGGGCAGAGCCGCGTCGCGGCTCGGCGAGCGGAGCGGGGCGGGGCAGAGCCGCGTCGGGCTCGGCGAGCGTAGCGGGGCGGGGCAGAGCCGCGTCGCGGCTCGGCGAGCGGAGCGGGGCGGGGCAGAGCCGCGTCGCGCGGGGCGGGGCAGAGCCGCGTCGCGTCGCGCGGAGCGGGGCGGAGCAGAGCCGCGGAGCGGGGCGGGGCGGGGCAGAGCCGCGTCGCGCGGAGCGGGGCGGGGCGGGGCAGAGCCGCGTCGCGCGGAGCGGGGCGGGGCGGGGCAGGGCGGGGCAGGGCAGAGCCGCGTCGCGCGGAGCGGGGCGGGGCAGAGCCGCGTCGCGCGGAGCGGGGCGGGGCAGAGCCGCGTCGCGCGGAGCGGGGCGGGGCAGGGCAGAGCCGCGTCGCGCGGAGCGGGGCGGGGCAGGGCAGAGCCGCGTCGCGCGGAGCGGGGCGGGGCGGGGCAGGGCAGAGCCGCGTCGCGCGGAGCGGGGCGGGGCGGGGCAGCGCAGAGCCGCGTCGCGCGGAGCGGGGCGGGGCGGGGCAGCGCAGAGCCGCGTCGCGCGGAGCGGGGCGGGGCGGGGCAGGGCAGAGCCGCGTCGCGCGGAGCGGGGCGGGGCGGGGCAGGGCAGAGCCGCGTCGCGCGGAGCGGGGCGGGGCAGGGCAGAGCCGCGTCGCGCGGAGCGGGGCGGGGCAGGGCGGAGCCGCGTCGCGCGGAGCGGGGCGGGGCAGGGCGGAGCCGCGTCGCGCGGAGCGGGGCGGGGCAGGGCGGAGCCGCGTCGCGCGGAGCGGGGCGGGGCAGGGCGGGGCCGCTGCCGCGCGGAGCGGGCGGGGCAGGCGGACGCGTCGCGCGGAGCGGGGCGGGGCAGGGCGGAGCCGCGTCGCGCGGAGCGGGGCGGGGCAGGGCGGAGCCGCGTCGCGCGGAGCGGGGCAGAGCGGAGCCGCGTCGCGCGGAGCGGGGCAGAGCGGAGCCGCGTCGCGCGGAGCGGGGCAGAGCGGAGCCGCGTCGCGCGGAGCGGGGCAGAGCAGAGCCGCGTCGCGCGGAGCGGGGCAGAGCAGAGCCGCGTCGCGCGGAGCGGGGCAGAGCAGAGCCGCGTCGCGCGGAGCGGGGCAGAGCAGAGCAGAGCCGCGTCGCGCGGAGCGGGGCAGAGCAGAGCAGAGCCGCGTCGCGCGGAGCGGGGCAGAGCAGAGCAGAGCCGCGTCGCGCGGAGCGGGGCAGAGCAGAGCAGAGCCGCGTCGCGCGGAGCGGGGCAGAGCAGAGCAGAGCCGCGTCGCGCGGAGCGGGGCAGAGCAGAGCAGAGCCGCGTCGCGCGGAGCGGGGCAGAGCAGAGCCGCGTCGCGCGGAGCGGGGCAGAGCAGAGCCGCGTCGCGCGGAGCGGGGCAGAGCAGAGCCGCGTCGCGCGGAGCGGGGCAGAGCAGAGCCGCGTCGCGCAGAGCGGGGCAGAGCAGAGCCGCGTCGCGCAGAGCGGGGCAGAGCAGAGCCGCGTAGAGCGGGGCAGAGCAGAGCCGCGTCGCGCAGAGCGGGGCAGAGCAGAGCCGCGTCGCGCAGAGCGGGGCAGAGCGGAGCAGAGCCGCGTCGCGTCGCGTCGTGCAGAGCGGGGCAGGGAAGGGCAGGGCAGAGCCGCGTCGCGCGGAGCGGGGCAGAGCAGGGCAGGGCAGAGCCGCGTCGCGCGGAGCGGGGCAGAGCAGAGCCGCGTCGCGCGGAGCGGGGCAGAGCAGAGCAGAGCAGAGCAGAGCCGCGCGGAGCGGGGCAGAGCAGAGCAGAGCAGAGCCGCGTCGCGCGGAGCGGGGCAGAGCAGAGCAGAGCAGAGCCGCGTCGCGCGGAGCGGGGCAGAGCAGAGCAGAGCAGAGCAGAGCCGCGTCGCGCGGAGCGGGGCAGAGCAGAGCAGAGCAGAGCCGCGTCGCGCGGAGCGGGGCAGAGCAGAGCCGCGTCGCGCGGAGCGGGGCAGAGCAGAGCCGCGTCGCGCGGAGCGGGGCAGAGCAGAGCCGCGTCGCGCGGAGCGGGGCAGAGCAGAGCCGCGTCGCGCGGAGCGGGGCAGAGCAGAGCCGCGTCGCGCGGAGCGGGGCAGAGCGGAGCCGCGTCGCGCGGAGCGGGGCAGAGCGGAGCCGCGCGGAGCGGGGCAGAGCAGAGCCGCGCGGAGCGGGGCAGAGCAGAGCCGCGCGGAGCGGGGCAGAGCAGAGCCGCGTCGCGCGGAGCGGGGCAGAGCAGAGCCGCGTCGCGCGGAGCGGGGCAGAGCAGAGCCGCGTCGCGCGGAGCGGGGCAGAGCAGAGCCGCGTCGCGCGGAGCGGGGCAGAGCAGAGCCGCGTCGCGCGGAGCGGGGCAGAGCAGAGCCGCGTCGCGCGGAGCGGGGCAGAGCAGAGCCGCGTCGCGCGGAGCGGGGCAGAGCCGCGTCGCGTCGCGCGGAGCGGGGCAGAGCCGCGTCGCGTCGCGCGGAGCGGGGCAGAGCCGCGTCGCGTCGCGCGGAGCGGGGCAGAGCCGCGTCGCGCGGAGCGGGGCAGAGCCGCGTCGCGTCGCGCGGAGCGGGGCAGAGCCGCGTCGCGTCGCGCGGAGCGGGGCAGAGCCGCGTCGCGTCGCGCGGAGCGGGGCAGAGCCGCGTCGCGTCGCGCGGAGCGGGGCAGAGCCGCGTCGCGCGGAGCGGGGCAGAGCCGCGTCGCGTCGCGCGGAGCGGGGCAGAGCCGCGTCGCGTCGCGCGGAGCGGGGCAGAGCCGCGTCGCGTCGCGCGGAGCGGGGCAGAGCCGCGTCGCGTCGCGCGGAGCGGGGCAGAGCCGCGTCGCGTCGCGCGGAGCGGGGCAGAGCCGCGTCGCGTCGCGCGGAGCGGGGCAGAGCCGCGTCGCGGCGCGCGGAGCGGGGCAGAGCCGCGTCGCGTCGCGCGGAGCGGGGCAGAGCCGCGTCGCGTCGCGCGGAGCGGGGCAGAGCCGCGTCGCGTCGCGCGGAGCGGGGCAGAGCCGCGTCGCGTCGCGCGGAGCGGGGCAGAGCCGCGTCGCGTCGCGCGGAGCGGGGCAGAGCCGCGTCGCGTCGCGCGGAGCGGGGCAGAGCCGCGTCGCGTCGCGCGGAGCGGGGCAGAGCCGCGTCGCGTCGCGCGGAGCGGGGCAGAGCCGCGTCGCGTCGCGCGGAGCGGGGCAGAGCCGCGTCGCGTCGCGCGGAGCGGGGCAGAGCCGCGTCGCGTCGCGCGGAGCGGGGCAGAGCCGCGTCGCGTCGCGCGGAGCGGGGCAGAGCCGCGTCGCGTCGCGCGGAGCGGGGCAGAGCCGCGCCGCGTCGCGCGGAGCGGGGCAGAGCCGCGTCGCGTCGCGCGGAGCGGGGCAGAGCCGCGTCGCGTCGCGCGGAGCGGGGCAGAGCCGCGTCGCGCGGAGCGGGGCAGAGCCGCGTCGCGTCGCGCGGAGCGGGGCAGAGCCGCGTCGCGCGGAGCGGGGCAGAGCCGCGTCGCGTCGCGCGGAGCGGGGCAGAGCCGCGTCGCGTCGCGCGGAGCGGGGCAGAGCCGCGTCGCGTCGCGCGGAGCGGGGCAGAGCCGCGTCGCGTCGCGCGGAGCGGGGCAGAGCCGCGTCGCGTCGCGCGGAGCGGGGCAGAGCCGCGTCGCGCGGAGCGGGGCAGGGCCGCGTCGCGTCGCGCGGAGCGGGGCAGGGCCGCGTCGCGTCGCGCGGAGCGGGGCAGGGCCGCGTCGCGTCGCGCGGAGCGGGGCAGGGCAGAGCCGCGTCGCGTCGCGCGGAGCGGGGCAGGGCAGAGCCGCGTCGCGTCGCGCGGAGCGGGGCAGGGCAGAGCCGCGTCGCGCGGAGCGGGGCAGAGCCGAGCCGTGTCGCGGCTCGGCGAGCGGGGCAGGGCCGCTTCGCGGCTCGGCGAGCGGAGCGGGGCAGAGCAGAGCCGCGTCGCGCGGAGCGGGGCAGAGCCGCGTCGCGCGGAGCGGGGCAGAGCCGCGTCGCGCGGAGCGGGGCAGAGCCGCGTCGCGTCGCGCGGAGCGGGGCAGAGCCGCGTCGCGTCGCGCGGAGCGGGGCAGAGCCGCGTCGCGTCGCGCGGAGCGGGGCAGAGCCGCGTCGCGTCGCGCGGAGCGGGGCAGAGCCGCGTCGCGTCGCGCGGAGCGGGGCAGAGCCGCGTCGCGTCGCGCGGAGCGGGGCAGAGCCGCGTCGCGTCGCGCGGAGCGGGGCAGAGCCGCGTCGCGTCGCGCGGAGCGGGGCAGGGCAGAGCCACGTCGCGCGGAGCAGGGCAGAGCCGCGTCGCGCGGAGCGGGGCAGGGCAGAGCCGCGTCGCGGAGCGGGGCAGGGCAGAGCCGCGTCGCGGAGCGGGGCAGGGCAGGGCAGGGCAGAGCCGCGTGGAGCGGGGCAGAGCAGAGTGGGGCAGAGCAGAGCCGCGACGCGGCGCTGCCCCGCTCCGCTCCGCTCGCCAAGGCGTGACGCGGCTGGCCAAGGCATGATGCAGCTCTGCTCGCCAAGTCGCGACGCGGTTCTACCCTGCTCTGCTCTGCTCGCCAAGGCACGACATGGCTCTGCTCTGCAAAACACGACGCGGATCTGCCCTGCTCTGCTCGCCAAGGCATGACGCGGCTCTGCCCTGCCCTGCTTGCCAAGACAATGTGGGTCTGACCTGCTCTGCTCACCAAGGTGAGACGCGGCTCTGCCCTGCCCTGCTTGCCAAGACAATGCGGGTCTGACCTGCTCTGCCTGCTCACCAAGGTGAGACAGCTCTGCCCTGCTTGCCTCTGACTGGATCGTGCAACTTCAGCGTGATCACACAGTGAAACGGATCATAGCGATACAAGGTGACAAAAAACAGTGTTCAAGACAACTCACCTGCCATGTCAGCCTTGAGTGCCTCAGCTTGCCTGGAAAACACGCACAATGCACCACTCCGAGTTACAGACTATAACATCGTCATCACTCGGACTACTGTAATCTTTTCTGCTCAGTTTCACCACACACTAGACCAGCACGCCGGTTGGGCGGCGACACGTTTCCGCCACTGAAGAGGGTCGTTCAAGCTGACATTGAGGAGACAGTGGAGATAACTGGAGGACGAGCCGTGAGGAAGCCACACGGGACAACACAACACGCGGCACGGCGCGACACGGCACAACGCGGGACAACACGGCACAACGCGGGACGGCACGGCGCAACGCGGGACGGCACGGCGCAACGCGGGACAACACGGGACAACACGGCGCAACGCGGGACAACACGGCGCGACGCGGGACAACACAGCGCGACGCGGGACAACACGGCACAACGCGGGACAACACGGCACAACACGGCACAACACGGCACAACACGGCACAACACGGCACAACACGGCACAACACGGCACAACGCGGCACAACGCGGGACAACACGGCGCAACGCGGGACGGCACGGCGCAACGCGGGACAACACGGCACAACGTGGGACAACACGGCACAACACGGCACAACAAGGCGCGACGCGGGACAAACACGGCACAACGCGGGACAACGCGGGACAACGCGGCACAACGCGGCACAACGCGGGACAACGCGGCACAACGCGGGACAACGCGGGACAACGCGGGACAACGCGGGACAACGCGGCACAACGCGGCACAACGCGGCACAACGCGGGACAACGCGGGACAACGCGGGACAACGCGGGACAACGCGGGACAACGCGGGACAACGCGGGACAACGCGGGACAACGCGGCACAACGCGGCACAACGCGGCACAACGCGGGACAACGCGGGACAACGCGGCACAACGCGGCACAACGCGGCACAACGCGGGACAACGCGGGACAACGCGGGACAACGCGGGACAACGCGGCACAACGCGGGACAACGCGGGACAACGCGGGACAACGCGGGACAACACGGCGAGAGCACAAGGAAGAAAGGAGGACTATTGTGGGGACAAAGAACTCTGTAAAACATCACTGCCCAAGATTACCCCCGACCTTAGACCCGTGTAGTACATGTGTGTGCCGTGCCGTGCCTGACGCATCGATGAAGCTGAAGGAATCACACAGGAAGGGACAATAGGACAACAACAAAAAAGACGAAGGCACGAAGTGAAAGCATCCAGTGAGACTCGGTTTCGCGAGGGGAGAAGTCGCCGACAACCCGGTCAGGCTCCCAGGAAACACCGTGGGCTCAGAGGCCTAAAGCCCCGGTGGGTGATTCTCACAAACTACGGACGCTTCGAGACGGAGCGACACGGAAAACGCTGCCATAGTGGAGGGAACAAGGCGAACCGAGTCCTCACCGCATGAAATTCACGCAGCTCATTGTGTTGATGCTAACCGTGCGCCATGACTTGAGCAGCGGCCCACGGAATCGACATCCAACAATCGTCACGGATAAACGCCGCTTCTTCTTCTTCTTCTTCTTCGAAAATATCGACAGCCCCCCCCCCTTGCCTCTTCTTCTTCCTCCTCCTCTTCTTCTTCTTCTTCGAAATCAGCCTGCCGCGCCTCTTCTTCTTCAAATTAATCAACGAGACACTCTTCTTCCTCTTCTTTTAAATAATCACGGTCAGCGCTTCTTCTTCTTCTTCAAATTAATCAACGAGACACCCTTCTTCTTCTTCTTCCTTAAAATAATCACGGGCAGCGCTTCTTCTTCAAAATAATCGCCGAGCCGTGCTTCTTCTTCGTTATAATACAATAAACAAAAACGTCACGGGATTGTTCATGAAAGGATGAGTTCGGTCACGTCAAAGGAATAAGCGCGGTGTTGACTTAATGGTTAAGGAGGATGATTTAAGATCTTAGCGTCTTGAGTTCGAGCGCTTGTCGTTCTGTTCAAATAACACCAAGTCCAAGTGAGTTGACTCAGTGTTATCAATCCCACCTGCTCCTCCATCTGGTTTTATCAATCCCACCTGCTCCTCCATGTGGTGTTATCAATCACACCTGCTCCTCCATCTGGTGTTATCAATCCCACCTGCTCCTCCATCTGGTGTTATCAATCACACCTGCTCCTCCATCTGGTGTTATCAATCCCACCTGCTCCTCCATCTGGTGTTATCAATCCCACCTGCTCCTCCATCTGGTGTTATCAATCCCACCTGCTCCTCCATCTGGTGTTATCAATCCCACCTGCTCCTCCATCTGGTGTTATCAATCCCACCTGCTCCTCCATCTGGTGTTATCAATCCCACCTGCTCCTCCATCTGGTGTTATCAATCACACCTGCTCCTCCATCTCGTGTTATCAATCACACCTGCTCCTCTATCTGGTGTTATCAATCCCACCTGCTCCTCCATCTGGTGTTATCAATCCCACCTGCTCCTCCATCTGGTGTTATCAATCCCACCTGCTCCTCCATCTGGTGTTATCAATCCCACCTGCTCCTCCATCTGGTGTTATCAATCCCACCTGCTCCTCCATCTGGTGTTATCAATCCCACCTGCTCCTCCATCTGGTGTTATCAATCACACCTGCTCCTCCATCTCGTGTTATCAATCACACCTGCTCCTCTATCTGGTGTTATCAATCCCACCTGCTCCTCCATCTGGTGTTATCAATCCCACCTGCTCCTCTATCTGGTGTTATCAATCACACCTGCTCCTCCATCTGGTGTTATCATTCCCACCTGCTCCTCTATCTGGTGTTATCAATCACACCTGCTCCTCCATCTGGTGTTATCAATCCCACCTGCTCCTCCATCTGGTGTTATCAATCACACCTGCTCCTCCATCTGGTGTTATCAATCACACCTGCTCCTCCATCTGGTGTTATCAATCCCACCTGCTCCTCCATCTGGTGTTATCAATCCCACCTGCTCCTCTATCTGGTGTTATCAATCACACCTGCTCCTCCATCTGGTGTTATCAATCCCACCTGCTCCTCAATCTGGTGTTATCAATCACACCTGCTCCTCCATCTGGTGTTATCAATCCCACCTGCTCCTCCATCTGGTGTTATCAATCCCACCTGCTCCTCCATCTGGTGTTATCAATCCCACCTGCTCCTCCATCTGGTGTTATCAATCACACCTGCTCCTCCATCTGGTGTTATCAATCCCACCTGCTCCTCCATCTGGTGTTATCAATCCCACCTGCTCCTCTATCTGGTGTTATCAATCCCACCTGCTCCTCCATCTGGTGTTATCAATCACACCTGCTCCTCCATCTGGTGTTATCAATCCCACCTGCTCCTCCATCTGGTGTTATCAATCACACCTGCTCCTCCATCTGGTGTTATCAATCCCACCTGCTCCTCCATCTGGTGTTATCAATCCCACCTGCTCCTCCATCTGGTGTTATCAATCCCACCTGCTCCTCCATCTGGTGTTATCAATCCCACCTGCTCCTCCATCTGGTGTTATCAATCCCACCTGCTCCTCCATCTGGTGTTATCAATCCCACCTGCTCCTCCATCTGGTGTTATCAATCACACCTGCTCCTCCATCTCGTGTTATCAATCACACCTGCTCCTCTATCTGGTGTTATCAATCCCACCTGCTCCTCCATCTGGTGTTATCAATCCCACCTGCTCCTCTATCTGGTGTTATCAATCACACCTGCTCCTCCATCTGGTGTTATCATTCCCACCTGCTCCTCTATCTGGTGTTATCAATCACACCTGCTCCTCCATCTGGTGTTATCAATCCCACCTGCTCCTCTATCTGGTGTTATCAATCACACCTGCTCCTCCATCTGGTGTTATCAATCCCACCTGCTCCTCCATCTGGTGTTATCAATCCCACCTGCTCCTCTATCTGGTGTTATCAATCACACCTGCTCCTCCATCTGGTGTTATCAATCCCACCTGCTCCTCTATCTGGTGTTATCAATCCCACCTGCTCCTCCATCTGGTGTTATCAATCCCACCTGCTCCTCTATCTGGTGTTATCAATCCCACCTGCTCCTCCATCTGGTGTTATCAATCCCACCTGCTCCTCTATCTGGTGTTATCAATCCCACCTGCTCCTCCATCTGGTGTTATCAATCACACCTGCTCCTCCATCTGGTGTTATCAATCCCACCTGCTCCTCCATCTGGTGTTATCAATCCCACCTGCTCCTCCATCTGGTGTTATCAATCCCACCTGCTCCTCCATCTGGTGTTATCAATCACACCTGCTCCTCCATCTGGTGTTATCAATCCCACCTGCTCCTCCATCTGGTGTTATCAATCACACCTGCTCCTCCATCTGGTGTTATCAATCCCACCTGCTCCTCCATCTGGTGTTATCAATCCCACCTGCTCCTCCATCTGGTGTTATCAATCCCACCTGCTCCTCCATCTGGTGTTATCAATCCCACCTGCTCCTCCATCTGGTGTTATCAATCACACCTGCTCCTCCATCTGGTGTTATCAATTACACCTGCTCCTCCATCTGGTGTTATCAATCCCACCTGCTCCTCCATCTGGTGTTATCAATCCCACCTGCTCCTCCATCTGGTGTTATCAATTACACCTGCTCCTCCATCTGGTGTTATCAATTACACCTGCTCCTCCATCTGGTGTTATCTATCACACCTGCTCCTCCATCTGGTGTTCTCAATCACACCTGCTCCTCCATCTGGTGTTATCAATCCCACCTGCTCCTCCATCTGGTGTTATCAATCACACCTGCTCCTCCATCTGTTGTTATCAATCCCACCTGCTCCTCTATCTGGTGTTATCAATCCCACCTGCTCCTCCATCTGGTGTTATCAATTACACCTGCTCCTCCATCTGGTGTTATCAATTACACCTGCTCCTCCACCTGGTGTTATCAATCACACCTGCTCCTCCATCTGGTGTTCTCAATCACACCTGCTCCTCCATCTGGTGTTATCAATCTCACCTGCTCCTCCATCTGGTGTTCTCAATCACACCTGCTCCTCCATCTGGTGTTATCAATCTCACCTGCTCCTCCATCTGGTGTTATCAATCACACCTGCTCCTCCATCTGGTGTTATCAATCTCACCTGCTCCTCCATCTGGTCTTATCAATCCCACCTGCTCCTCCATCTGGTGTTATCAATCACACCTGCTCCTCCATCTGGTGTTATCAATCACATCTGCTCCTCCATCTGGTGTTATGAATCACACCTGCTCCTCTAACTGGTGTTATAAATCACACCTGCTCCTCTATCTAGTGTTATCAATCACACCTGCTCCTCTATCTAGTGTTATCAATCACACCTGCTCCTCCATCTAGTGTTATCAATCTCACCTGCTCCTCCATCTGGTGTTATCAATCCCACCTGCTCCTCCATCTGGTGTTATCAATCACACCTGCTCCTCCATCTCGTGTTATCAATCACACCTGCTCCTCTATCTGGTGTTATCAATCACACCTGCACGCTATCTGGTGTTATCAATCACACCTGCACCACTATCTGATGTTATGAATAACACCTGCTCCTCTATCTGATGTTATGAATCACACCTGCACCATGATCTGATGTTATCAATCACACCTGCTCCTCTATCTGGTGTTATCATTCAATCGGATGAAATTTAAGGATTTTAGAAAATTTGACTCAAATGGGCCGATTGGCCTTTGTCGACCTTTTTGTTCGAGAGAATTTTACGAAACTTCAATGCACGACCATCGCAGACTCAGTGACATTAATCTCCAAAAATTGCATGATAGTTGGTTGAGCGGTTTGGGCTGGAGGTGAGTGGACAGACTAACAAACAAACATACCGAGCCGAGCCATGCCGAATTTTTTTTTTGCCAAGAAACAAGAAAAATACGTCATGTAGAGGACAATACTTGCAAAATCTATAAAACAAATTTGACCTCCAAAACAATTGATGGTTGAATTCAATGACCAAATAAGCAACTCCTCTTCAAATTTCAAGTCATTTGGATGAAAATTGACAATCCTCGGCTAAAAGGTCAAGACAGGCCAAATTTCTATGTCGACCTCAAAAGGAATTGGTTGTTGAATTCAGTGATCTGAAATATAACTCCTCTTCGTATTTCAAGTCAATCAGATGAAAATTGAGCATTTTAGAAATACCATCTTGGTTGTTTGCCTTTGGCCTATGTTGACCATTTGGTCCATGCTGACTTCAAAAATAATTGGCAGGTTGGATTAAGTGACCTGATATGAAAATCTTGTTCAAATTTTAAGTCAATCAGATGAAAATTGAGGATTTTAGCAGTCTCCCCTCAGTTGTTGACCTTTGGCCTATTTTGACCTTTTGACCTCAAAAACAATAGGCTTCTTCCTGATGACAAACTCTAACATATAGTGAAGTTTCGTGAAGATCGGTTTAAAATTGTGACCTGAAGGCGATAAACAGACAGACAGACAAATAGACAGAATAACAAGAAGAAGACATCGTGAAGAACAGGATAATTGCGAAATCCATAAAACAAATTTGACCTCCAAAATAATTGGCTCGTTGAATTCAATGACCTGAAATATAAATCATCTTCAATTTTCAAGTCAATTGGATGAAAATTGAGGATTTTAGAAATACCACCTTAGTTGTTGACCTTTGGCCTATGTAGACCTTTTG
>NC_140961.1:164412208-164442208 GCF_056783735.1 Eptatretus burgeri
CGTGTACAGCAGTCTGCGAAGTGAAAGGAGGCGAAAAGCCATCACCTTGCTGGTAAGAGCAATCAGCCCCTGTCCTCCTTCAGAAACAGGCAGGTTTAACACACCAGGTTGGAGCCAATGCTTTCCTCCCCAAAAGAAGTCAATAAGAATTGATTGTAATTTTTTAAGAAACAAATCTGGGGGCTGCAGTGCTATAAAAACGTGCCAAAGCATTGATGCTGCAAGGTTGTTGATAACAAGGGTTCGGCCCCGATACGAGAGTTGACAAAGTAAGCCCTTCCACTTTCGTAAACGTCTCTCAGTTTTAATTATTAGAGATTCCCAGTTTTTTAAAATGAAGTTCTCAGTTCCAAGAAAGACGCCTAGGTAAAAAATTCCATCCCTTTCCCATTTAAGTTTCTCGGGAAGAGTCGGAGGAATGGCGCCATTTTGTGGACCAAGATGGAGAGCTCTGCTTTTTCCCCAGTTCACTTTTGTGGAACTTGCCAAACCAAATTCATGAATGCAACGGACCAAGGCTGAGACGTCCTCATTCGAGCGAACGATTGCACAAAGATCATCTGCATAAGCAATCACTTTAAACGGCTTCGCCATTGGTTGAGGAAGGAAACCAAGAAGACGTGCACGCAACCGAACGAGCAAAGGCTCAATCGCAAGAGAGTACAGGAGGCCAGAAAGAGGGCACCCTTGACGAATGCCTCTATTAACCGGGAAAGGGGGACATAAAATGTTGTTAACCTTTAAGAGACTAAAAGTGTTGTTATACAGTAACTGCACATGAGAGATAAAATTTTCCCCAAAACCAAACCCCCGTAAAACAGAGAAAAGATAAAAATGATCAATGGTATCAAAGGCCTTTTCTTGATCTAAGAACACCAACCCGACATTTCTTTGCTCAAGAGAACAGATGTCAATTATATCACGCACAATAAAGATACTGTCATGAATTGTCCTCTTCGGGACACAGTAAGACTGATCTGGGTGTACGATCTCCTCGATTATGGCTTTAAGGCGGTTGGCAAGGGCCTTGGAAAATATTTTGTAGTCTGCACAGAGTAATGAGATGGGATGCCAGTTGTGTGGTTGCTGAAGGTCTCCTTTTTTGGGGATAAGGGCGAGGACAGCCCTCTGGCAGCTTAATGGCAGTGAGCCTGATCGTCGACCGTCAATTATAACCTCAAGTAGTTCTGGTCCGAGGAGGTCCCAAAAGGTTTTATAAAATTCCGCAGGAATTCCATCCAGGCCGGAGGCCTTACCCGAGGGTAGAGTTTGAAGAGCAGCTTGGAGTTCCTCCAAAGTTACTTCCTTGTCCATTTGTAGAACTGCAGATTTTGACAAGGTAGGTAAGGAAGAAGTCAGCACTGTTACCATTTTGTTGTCGATTTTCGGAGCACGATAAAGTTCAGTAAAGTAGTGTCTGAGTGAGGCTCTGACATCTTTTTGATTGTGTGTTATCCTTCCTTCCTTTGTCCTTACTGAAGTTATCTGCTGACTTCTCTTTGTTTGATCTTCCAGTCCAAAAAAGAACTTAGAGGAGGTGTCCAGGTAGCACAAATTCTCCAGTCGGAGACGAATCAGCGCTCCTCTGGCTTGCTTTGCACAAAGTCCAGTAAGAAGAGCTGTTTGGTTCGCCAGCAAGAGGTTGGTTCTTTCATGATTTGAGGCCAAGAGGTTGGTCTGCAAATATAATATTTCTTTGGCAAGCAAGGATTGAAGGGCAGAGTCATATTTGGTGTGGTAGGCTCCATATTGTTGGCAAAAGGATCTTATTTGCACTTTGACGTTGTCCCACCATTTTCCAAGGCAGGGGAAGGAAGTTTTACGTTGGAGCAAGGCTCTCCAGAACACACCAAAGGCATCGACAAACAGTTGGTCATCCAAGAGGCTTGCGTTGAAGGTCCAGTAGGCAGCACCACGATTCCGAACTGGTTGGTGAATCCGAAGTGCGACCATGTGATGGTCTGAGAAGCCGCTCGGAATAATGTCCATATTGCTCACAACATTTAAAAAGGTACTGTTGATGTAGAAACGGTCCAATCTTGCAAGTGATGCGTGGCCTTTTGAACACCGACTCCACGTGTATTGGCGGAGAGAAAGATTGCGGATTCTCCACACATCGACCAGGGAAAACTTGGACAAGGCTTTCAACAAAGGCGCTGCGCTTGCTGGGTGCGGCTCCTCTCCATTACGATCAATGGTGGGGTCCATCGTGCAGTTAAAATCTCCACCCAAGCAGACAAGTCCATCAAAATCAATGTGTACAAGGGACGTTTCTAAGTGTGTGTAAAAGGTGAGTCTCTCCGCGCTATCGCTCGGTGCGTAGACATTCAGTACGGTGTGTTTAAAGCCATTGAGTGTGAAGGTGAGTGAAATCAAATACCCTTTGATAATCTCATTAAAAACAACACTGGGACTGCAAAAGGAAGGTTGTATATAAACAGCCACCCCAGCCCTTGGGTGTTCCAGACAACTAAAAAACCATTTTCCCCTCATTGTCCTTTGCCATTCACTTGCACAAGAGGAGCTGCATCTTGTTTCTTGCAAAAGCAAAACATCAATGTGATTTGTCTCAACAAACTGTTTAACTTCTGCTTTACGGATGGAGGAGCGTCCCCCATTAATATTTAAACTCGCTATAGAGAAGGCAATAGGCTAACATAGAGTTAGGGTGTGTCAAAAACTTAGTCTCTCTGTGTCTGCAGCTCATTCTTTGCTTTGAGGATGCATTTCCGGAGTCGATACACTTGTGATTCCGTCACACCAAGCTGTCCGGCTTTGAGGAGCAAAAGCTTCGCAGAGATTATAAAGCCGGATAAGTCAGGGAAAAAGTTTTTAATTTTAACATGTTTCTTGCGAAAGGTGTCATGAAGAAACTTTATGATATCGGCAGGTGGAACACTGGTAACACTCTCCGAATCTTGGGAAACTGGATCATTCCATGCTTCAGCACCGCCACAAGAAGCAAGTGATGAGTCCCCGTCCGAATCATAATCCGAGTACTGATTGGTGTCCATTACATTATCGTTATGCTCCAAAGATGGAGCTGATGGTTTAATAAGGGAAGCCTCACATTCCGCTTCCAAAGGGGGAGAAGGAGTCGGAGGAGTCGGGGGAGGAGTGGGGGGGGAGGAGGAGTGGGAGGAGGTGGAATAGGGGGAGGTGGAGGGGTGGGAAGAGGAAGAAGATTAGAAGTGGGAGGGGGAGGAGGAGGAGGAGGAGTGGGAGGGTGAAGAAAACGGGGAGGAGGAAGAATACTAATGGAAGGAATGTTATATTCCGCTTGAGATGAACCTGGTGTTTCACTAGTTGAAGCTTTACACCCTGATTCAACCAGGTTTGGAGTAATTGGTGACTTAGAAACGGTACACATTTCACTGTTGGTCTTTTCAGGGAGGGGGGTTACAGTGGATTCGGTGTTAATATCCAAGGTGCCTGTGACTATGGGAGTGGTCACGTGTGCTCCCCGCTGCACAAAACCAATCTCCTCCTCATGTTCACTAACCCCACCGACAAAAAAGTCATCATCCTCTGGAGCAATTACATCAAATCGATTTTTCGTTTTAAAAAGAGCATACATTGTTGCTTCCAAACACGAGTCATTATTCTCGGCAGCCGGCGCCATCTTTTTTGCACAGCTCGCCGTCACATCTTGACTATTGTTATCATTTAAATGCTTCAATTTATGTTTCCTTTTTGAAGGAACAACGGTGAAGCTTTCGTCATCTGTCAGTGGGGGGGGGGGGGGATTTACCTCCACTCTCGACGGCCCAGGCAGATTGTTCGAGTTTGAAGCGTCACCAACGTTCCCAACTCTAGATATACCACTATTCGTCTCAATGGGTTCGACTACACTAGATGTTCCACTTAATATATTCTTGGGGCAATCGCTTTTTAAATGTCCCGATTCACCACAGATAAAACAAGTTGTGGTCTCCGTTGCGATATAAATCTGGTAATTGCGGTTTTTATTTTTTAAAGTCATAACTGCATTGAGCGATTGAGCGTTGTTTTTTAGAATGATATAGCAATGACGTCGGAACGACATGATGTGGCGAACCGAAGCGTCAGAGCGCAGACGAAGTGGAATCATGGAGATTCGTGACACAACTGTGCCAAAAACGCTTAATGCAGCTACAATCTCCTCACTCGAGAAGAAGGGCGGGATGTTAGACAGTGTTAATTTTACCGCCATCGTATCGAGATAACTAACATTGACGAAGACGTCCGGCGGAACGGACAGACCGGTTTCGACCGCCTGAGCCACGTGTCGCTCCTCCGACAAGAAAACCACGACACGTTGGCTCATTTTCGAAGCGGCGAGAACATTCTCGATTCCTACGAGCTCTCCCAGAGCCATCACCACGTTCTCAACACTAACTCCATCAGGTGGAGTAATTGTCACTCCATTTTTCCGAGTGAGTGACTCGTACACACTATTGTGCAAACGTCCGTTTGCCATAGCTTAAAGCAAAAGAAGAGAAGTTTAAGTTTAACAAAGGAAAACCGTCACAAGCAACCAGCAAGTGGGGTCAAATGAAGTATAAGGGAAAGGAAGAGTATAAGGAAGAAGCTAAACCACCGATAAACGGCAGGCCTATGAAAACAAGGCAGATGAAAAAGTAGGCCCAGAAACCCGAAGGTTTCAAGGAAAACCCACAAAGCACCTACCGTGCGCGCTCTCCTTCTCTCTCTCGTCTCAGCAGGAAGGGAAACAGGGAAAAAACTCCACAAACACGTACGGGGACACAGAGGGAAACGAAATAGGGACAGGAACAACACGAACACAGCACAGTGTGGTGAATTAACGGGAATCAAGGGACATGACGCGGGATCACATGTTGTGCGTCTCGCGTATAAGGGGATGTCTCTCTGCGGCACGAGTGATTGTCCCCGGGGCATTGCTATTGACATCGGCTGTCCACTTGATGCTCGTTAACTGAAGGTGCTCATTGACTGGTGAGAATGGAGATTATATCGAACTCCGTGCTTACGCGGATTAGTCTGCAATGGTTAACTGCACATGTATACGTTTCTGCTTATGTACTCCTAGCTGAACCTGTATTTCCTGGTGTGCCCACAGAAGCGGCTCCAATCAAATGGAATAAAGCCTAAACTCTGAAGGTTCATCTCTCGCTCTCATTTCAATTTATTCCATTTAATTTTCTCGGCTCTCTCAACCAAAGATGGACAAGATCTACAAACCAGAGAGGTTCGACGCAGACCCAAACACGACTGACGCAGAAATGAAATGGTCACATTGGTTCTGCTCCTTCTCACACTATCTGACCATCATCGCGGAGGGAGCTGACAAATTTGCCGCTCTCGTGAATCATGTCTCGCCCGGCGTATACAGGCTCTTCTCGGGGTGCGACACTTACGAAGCAGCGATTGACGTACTGCAGGCGCTCTACGTGAAGCCCAAGAACGAGGTATACATACGACATCTTCTCAACACACGCAAGCAAGCAGCCGGGAGACAATCGATCAGTTCCTGCAAGCTCTGAATCAGCTGGGAAAAGACGGCAGCTTCCGGGCCGTAAGCGCCGAGGAACACCGAAAGGAAGCGACACGGGAGGCATTCATCCAAGGACTCAGATCAGCCCACATACGGCAACGCTTACTAGAGAAAGCGCAACCCACTCTTGACAAGGTAGTCGATCAGGCTCGAGCGATGGATACGGCTCAGCAGCAATCTGAGTCATTTGGGACACCGATGCTGCTCATGAACGCTGCTACGATGGGAACCCAAGGAACCCCACTGGCACAGACTCAGCCAGACATGAGGGATGGAGAAACACCCGAGGAGCCGGATACCCAGACCTCGTCAAACTCCTCAGCAACTGCTCCGGTCGGTAAATGCTTCTTTTGTGGGTACAAAAGGCATCCTCGTCAAAAATGTCCAGCCAGAGATGCCACATGCATGAATTGCGACAAGAAAGGGCATTATGCCAGGGTATGTAAATCTACTCTAAGGAGGTGACGTCCCCCCAGCTGTTCGCTAACTTGTCGCCGGTCTGCAAACCGATAGCGATCAAATCGCGGCGATATACCACTGCTGACATGAATTTCATCACTTCAGAAACCAAGCGATTACTGGAGGAGGGAATTATAGAACCGAGCGATTCGCCATGGCGCGCACAGGTGTTAGTGACCAGCAGTCAGAACCATAAGAGACGGATGGTTGTCGATTATTCCCAAACGGTCAATCGCTTCACCCAACTCGACGCCTACCCCCTGCCGCGCATAGATGAGATGGTCGAACGCGTGGCCAATTATAAGGTATTCAGTACCATCGACTTGCGAAGCGCCTATCATCAAATTCCCATCCGAGAGGAAGACAAACCGTACACTGCATTCCAGGCAGGGCGGCGCCTCTACCAGTTCAGAAGGATACCATTCGGTGTCACGAATGGAGTAGCTTGCTTCCAACGGGTTATGGACGACATCATCTCAGATGAAAACCTCGAAGACACTTTTGTTTACGTGGATAATGTCACAGTGTGCGGTAGGGATCAGAGGGAACATGATAGGAATCTGGACAGATTCTTGAGCATTGCTGGAAAATATAATCTGACTCTCAACTACGAGAAATGCGTATTCTCGGCAAGGTCAATTGACCTTCTCGGCTACACGATAGCCAACGGCACAATTAAGCCTGATCCTGAGCGATTGCGCCCGCTCCGTGAGCTTCCACCACCTCAGGACTTGCAGACAATGCGCCGGGTGATCGGGATGTTCGCTTACTATGCAAGATGGATTTCGCAATACTCCGAGAAAATATATCCCCTAGTGCATTGCAAAAACTTTCCACCAGATGCCGCTGTCGTGAAAGCTTTCCACGATCTCAAGGATGATATCAGTAAGTCCGTGGTTTTATCGATCGACAGCTCGGTGCCCTTCGTGGTGGAAACCGACGCTTCAAATCACGCCATAGCTGCAACACTTAATCAGTCTGGGCGGCCGGTCGCTTTCTTCTCGAGAACTCTCTCTAGAAGCGAGCAGAGACACTCGGCAATAGAGAAGGAGGCGTACGCCATCGTCGAAGCGCTGCGTAAATGGAAACATTATTTACTGGGAAACCACTTCACGCTCGTTACGGACCAACGATCCGTGGCTTTCATGTTTGATGGGAAAAATAACGGGAAAATTAAGAATGAAAAAATTATGAGATGGCGGATAGACCTAGCCTGCTACAGGTACGACATTGTTTACCGGCCCGGGAAGGAAAACCCTGCTGCAGATACCTTCTCCCGGGTCTACAGTTCGGCAACAATCAGTCAGGCTTTGCAAGACCTCCATGTGTCTCTGTGCCACCCAGGGGTAACCAGGATGGCACATTTCGTACGCAGACAAAATCTTCCCTATTCTGTTGAAGATATTAAACAAATGAATGCTTCATGCCCTGTTTGTGCTGAACTAAAACCCAGATTCTTTGGCGCGGCATCTGGCAGACTGATCAAGGCTACTTCCCCCTTCGAGAGACTAAACATCGACTTCAAAGGGCCCCTGCCCACCGAGACAGACAACAGATACATATTCACCGTTGTTGATGAATATTCAAGGTTCCCTTTCGCGTTTCCGTGCTCGGATATGACCTCGGGCACTGTCGTAAAATGTCTGTCTGACGTCTTCGCTATGTTTGGGAGACCTTCGTACATACATTCAGACAGAGGGCCGTGTTTCATGTCGGCCGGGCTAAAACAATTCCTATTAGAGCACGGCATAGCAACTAGTCGAACGACGGGTTACAACCCACAGGGGAACGGGCAGGTGGAAAGGTATAATGGAGTTATTTGGAAAGCCATAACTCTGGCGCTGAAATCGAGAGGACTGGGCCCCGAGCGATGGGAGGTTGCTCTTCCTGACGCAATGAATTCCATACGCTCTTTGCTCTGCACGTCCACAAATGCCACTCCTCACGAACGTATGTTTACTCACCAACGACGTTATGTTGACAGTCAAACGGTGCCCAACTGGCTGACCCACCCCGGTACAGTGTTCATGAAACGCCCGGTACGACAAAGCAAGTATGAACCGCTGGTGGAGGGGGTCGAACTCATTGACACTAATCCAGAGTATGCTCATGTCAGGCTCCCGGATGGCAGGGAGACCACTGTGTCGGTTCGCCATCTGGCTCCCGCCGGTACTCCTCCCGCCGGTACACCACCTCCTGGCTCTCCTCCTTCTGACATTTCCGCCCCAGGAACTCCGCCAGGCGACGGGGCTGCCGTGTTCCCCGCGAGGGCGATCGAGGAGTCATCCCCGGCACAAGTCGAGGCTCACCAAGAGGATCGGGAGTCTCCCTCAAGTGAAACTGCCGTTTACTCCCGGAGAGGTCGACGAATAAGGCCCCCTCGACGACTCAATCTGTAAAGGGGATTATCGGCATTCTCGCTGCTCATGCTCCTATATGCCCATTATATCATATATCGATGCTCATTTCCATGCTCCTACAACTCAAAATAATCACTGCTTGGCATGTATGCTCCTGTAGATCTATTAGTCCGCGTTGCTTGAAATGTATACTCCTATAGAGCTAAAGCAATCATGGTGTGTAAGATGGGCCCCTAGTTACATTTTAAAGGTGAGGAGAATGTGGTGAATTAACGGGAATCAAGGGACATGACGCGGGATCACATGTTGTGCGTCTCGCGTATAAGGGGATGTCTCTCTGCGGCACGAGTGATTGTCCCCGGGGCATTGCTATTGACATCGGCTGTCCACTTGATGCTCGTTAACTGAAGGTGCTCATTGACTGGTGAGAATGGAGATTATATCGAACTCCGTGCTTACGCGGATTAGTCTGCAATGGTTAACTGCACATGTATACGTTTCTGCTTATGTACTCCTAGCTGAACCTGTATTTCCTGGTGTGTCCACAGAAGCGGCTCCAATCAAATGGAATAAAGCCTAAACTCTGAAGGTTCATCTCTCGCTCTCATTTCACACAGTACTCACAGCTGCACACACAGAGCCGCCATGACACCACACCCATGCACGACTCACCAACGACCAGCAGGGGGCGAGAGAGAGAGAGAGAGAGAGAGAGAGAGAGAGAGAGAGAGAGAGAGAGAGAGAGAGAGAGAGAGAGAGAGACAGAGACAGAGACAGAGACAGAGACAGAGAGAGACAGAGAGAGAGAGAGAGAGAGAGAGAGAGAGAGAGAGAGAGAGAGAGAGAGAGAGAGAGAGAGAGAGAGAGAGAGAGAGAGAGAGAGAGAGAGAGAGAGAGAGAGAGAGAGAGACAGAGACAGAGACAGAGACAGAGAGAGAGAGAGAGAGAGAGAGAGAGAGAGAGAGAGAGAGAGAGAGAGACAGAGACAGAGACAGAGACAGAGACAGAGACAGAGACAGAGAGAGAGAGAGAGAGAGAGAGAGAGAGAGAGAGAGAGAGAGAGAGAGAGAGAGAGAGAGAGAGAGAGAGAGAGAGAGAGAGAGATATATATATATATATATATATATATATATATATATATATATATATATATATATATATATATATATATGGAGAGAGATGGAGAGGGATGGAGAGGGATGGAGAGAGATGGAGAGAGAGAGAGAGAGAGAGAGAGAGAGAGAGAGAGAGAGAGAGAGAGAGAGAGAGAGATGGAGAGAGATGGAGAGAGAGATAGAGATAGAGATAGAGATAGAGATAGAGATAGAGATAGAGTTTATTACAAGAGTATGAAGGACAACCATTTTTCATAAGGACACAAAAGTTACATGTTTAAGAATACAAGGTCACATCCTGATAGCAAAAGTGATCAGTCTGTAATTAAGAGACCATTTTGAACAGTACAAAGTGCATCATTTAGAGCCCACACACTTTTAAAAATGCACATTTTGTTTCTGGAAGTGTAAAAAGAAAACTCCATTTTAATACGGGCAAAAACGATTCCTTTAAACAAAGCCAGAAGGTTATCAGCACACCCTGAAATATTTTCAATTTTCATGTCCCTTTGTGCGATAAATTGACTTCTTTGCAGTGGCAATGAGAAAGTTGGCCAAAATCACTTCCAGTGGATGTGTTTTGGATTCAAAGCCAAAAATAGAAACTTTTAAAGTGAACTTCAAAGAAAGCTTGGAGCACAATTCACAAAGCAAACCAAACAAAGGGATCAAGCGTGCACATTCACCGTAAGCATGTGACAAGGTCTCGAGAGTTCCACAGAAGGGACATTGGTCAGGTATTTAAAAGGAGAAAACATGCAGGAGTTTATTGGTCGGTAATACCCAATGTGCCAGCCTCCAAGACAGGTCAGCAGTTTTCTTTGGGATGAGAACATGGTAAAAGGCTTTCCAGTTAGGGTGGAAGGGGTATTCTGGAGGCAAGTAGTTGTGCCACTTCCTTGACTGCCAAGTTCCTAAAGAAGGTTGAATTGCTTTCACACAGGCCTGATAAATGTGACGTTTTCTCAGACCTACTTGCGGAGTGATTCCAAAATGTATTTTTGGTAAATATTTTACGATTGAACCGGAAATCATGACAGTGGGAGTGAGTACGAGATTTGGGAAGAGAGGATTTGATTCGTGAACAGTTGAGCCATCACCAGTGCGAGGAGATCCCTCCCAGTGTACCTTAACTCTCCGGTACACCTGAAGCACTTCACATAATAAAAGAGATACTTGGCGGTAGGACCATATGCCAACATTGGTTGCTAGTGCTGCAGCACTCAACCATCTCGTGTTGTCAATCATTACATCAGAAACGCAATGGACACCGTTCTGAATAAAATGATCGATAAAAGAACGCTCCGTTCTTATTGTTTTAAAAACAGAGTTGTGAAACAGAGGTTCCTTCAAAAACATATCTTTGGTGTAGGAAAGATAATCACGGTCGACCATAAAAACACGCCAAACATTTAAAATGCTATTATAAAAAGGTGGAAGCAAGGACAAATCAATACATTTCATATTCATTAAAAAATAATCCTCATGAAAAGTCAAGCATATCAGCTTGACGAAGGATGAGAAGGGCGGCGGACCTCCAGACACCGTAGAGAAGCCGCCGGATTGAGGTGACGCCAAAGGCCATTGCCCTGCACACAATGTCCACAAGACCCTGTCCACCTTCCTCCAATGGAAGATTCAGGATCTGTGGACGAAGCCAGTGTTTTCCACTCCAGAAAAAAATTGTTAAGGTTTTCTGTATGTCCAGCAAAAAATGTTCAGGAGCTGGTATGGCTTTGATCCTGTGCCACAATAGAGATGCAACTAAGTTATTGATGACCAGGACTCGGCCTCGATAAGAGAGCAAAGTCAGTAAGCCTTTCCATTTCAGCAGTTTTTGTTTGAGAGCTTCAGCGAGACCCTCCCAATTCTTTGCTTGTGTTGCTGCATCACCGATGAAAACGCCAAGGTACTTCATTCCGTTGTTCGACCAGGTGAGGCGTTCCGGAAGAACAGGCATGGGCAGCTGGCATGGGCTGATCCACAGTGCCTGGCACTTGTTCCAGTTTATTGCAGCTGAAGAAGCTAAACCATAATAGTTCAAACAGTCCACCAGTTTCTTGATCTCCTTGCTTGTGTGTACAATGACACAAATATCATCAGTATAGGCAGAAACTTTCACAGGTTTTACTTGCAGATTTGTGTATCCAGTTAAGAAGCTGCGCACTTTGATTAGGGAAGGCTCGATAGTAAGAGAGTACAAAATGCCAGACAAAGGACATCCTTGACGGATACCCCTTCCAACCTTTACAAGTGAAGTCAGTTCAGAGTTTACTCTGAGTACTGAGGAAATGCCATGATAAAAAAGTTTTATAAGGGAGGTAAACCTGGGACCAAGTCCAAAACACTCGAGAACCTTGAAAAAGATATGCATGACTAACACGGTCAAAAGCTTTCTTCTGGTCGAGCATAATCAAACCAAAATTATCATTTTTCGCTTTACACACGTCCCAAAGATCTCTTATTAGGAATATGTTATCATGTAGCTGTCGGTTAGGGATACAACCGCACTGATCACTTTGAATCAAAGATTCTAGAAGGGGGGAGATGCGTCGAGCTCGAGCTTTGGAAAATATTTTATAGTCGGAAGACGATTTGTTAGGGTTCACGAACTAACAAAGTTCACGTTACTATTTATCTTTTTATCAAAATGAAAGAAAAATTTTGTTGGCGAGTCCAAATTATAAATCTGATCCATCTGTAATCGGATCATTGCGCCTTTCACTTGATAGAGTCAACAAGATCATTCAAAAGGGCAGATGTATTTTCATGAGACGATCATTTTCCAGTAGCAGATGGTTATTTGTTGTTCTGGGGTTGTTTGTAACATCAGATTGTAATTTCAGTATTTCTTTTTCGAGTACAATCCTTTCATTTTTTGCACTAAAAGATGAGGAGTGATTGAACTGTTGGCAAAAGACGGCAATCTGTGCCTTTGCGTAGTCCCACCATAATCTAGGGTTACTTAAACTGTTCTTCCGTTCGATGAGGCTATTCCAAAACACCCTAAAGGCTTCACAAAAAGTAACATTCTCACGTAACATGACGTTAAACTTCCAATACGGACTGCCATGTTGCTGCAGAGCAAGCTTAAAGGAGAATGTTGTCACCAGATGATCAGAGAAAATAGAAGGCACGATATCAGATTTTAATATCTTATCAAGCATTGTAGCATTGATATAAATTCTGTCTAACCGAGCTGGAGTGTGTCTCTGGGACACACATCTTAACCAGGTGAACTGACGTTGTCTGGGGTGTTGGATACGCCAAACATCCACGAGTCCCACAGTTTTTATAATTTTTTCCAAAGTTTTGGCAGATTTTGGATGTGGCTCCACACTGTTTCTGTCTAAAGCAGGGTCAAGGGTACAGTTGAAGTCACCACTCATTATGAAACAACAGTTCAAGTGAATTGTGCTTAGAAAGGCCTCTAGTTTAAGGAAAAAAGTATATTTTTCAGCATTCTCATTGGGGGCATAAATGTTTACAAAAATAAAGATTTGATTGTTGGCAATGAACTGAAGACAAGCCAGACGTCCAGGAATTATTTCATTATAATGAACTTGCGAGAGCGTTAATGAAGGAGAGACAAAGAAAGCAATCCCGGCAGTGAAGGAATTGATATCACTGAAGAACCACTGACCCTTCATGAGCCTTCTCCATTGGGCTTGGGCTGTCAGATCTCCATGCGTCTCTTGCAATAACAACATGTCCAGGTGCAAACGCCGTGTCAGATCTTTTACCTGAACTTTGCGTTCTAAACTCGCACCACCATTAATGTTTAGACTTCCGAAATTGACATTCATGTGCTGAGAAAGGGAAAGAAGAAAAATAAATAAATAAGAGAAACACACCATGAGGACCTCACTAAAGAAGCTCCTGTCGAGCTTTCTGGATCATTTTTTTAAACCTGTGTTTCTGAGCCTCAGTGAAGTTTGGGGTGACGGGGTTACGCACAATTTCCTTCAATTTCGTAATTAACACCGGAAGATCAGGGAAATGATCTTTCAGTTCAATATTTCTCTTACGATAAGAGTCCCTCAAGAAGTCCCGAAGCTCGTCATCCGAAGGTCTGATTTCAGCCTTTAGGATTTGAGAGGACTCATCTTGACTTTCATCATCAGATTCCTCACATGGGGAATCGATTGGTGTTTTAGTTTCATTGTGAGCATCAAATGATTTCTCGGTATCAATGAAACAAACTTCTTCGGCCCCTTATGTATCAAAGTTACGTCTGGGGATTCTTCGGAATGTAAGAGAGTGGAATCCAAACTTGTCCGTGACATGGCCACGGTGCTCGGGTCATGAGGGTCACTCTCCATTGGAGGAGGTACACTATCCTCCCTCGTTTCCTCAGTGTTCATATTTGTCTCATTTAATGCTTTATCCGGGAGAAACTGTAAAAGTTTCTCATTCTCCTGTGACTGTTGGATATGGAAGCAGTTAAGTCTACATTAGGAACGTCCTTGTGCGAGCGGACGCTCTCTGTGGGGTTGGAGACGCTGATTGTCAAGTTCAATACGGTTGCTTTATTGATGATGTTTGAACAAGTGGACGTTTCTGGATTACTTTCTTCTTCCAGAAAGGCAAATCTGTTATTACATGGAATTCCAGAAATTACATTTTCGCTGATTTGCCTTTTACCAGAAGGTGACACACGTGGTGCGAGGGGTTTACGTTTTTTAAACTTTTGAGACGATAATGAACCAATCACTTACACTGCCCATTGGCTCATTGGGAGGGAGGTGTCCACTTGTTCAGCCGGTTTATCCTGCATCTTGGTTGAAAGGAAAACGTTAACATTAATCTGTGAGCCGTTGTTCCTCGGTTCGGCCGTGGAAGGCTGCGTTTTTCGAAGAGGGCAAAACTGTTTAATGTGTCCCACTGAACCACAACCAAAGCACTTTCGGGTGTCAGTGTTTACATATACTTGGTAGTCGTGACTATTTACAGTGAATTTTAAAATGACGTTCAGAGAGGGATAATCCTGCTTAAGTACCATAAATACCTGTCTACGGAAACACATCACGTGACTAGCACGTTCATCTTTCCAGCCCAAAGGGAGCATTGTTAGAGGGGACATGCAGCGTGCATAGCGCTGCAGCGCTTTCAGGATTAAATCACCGCTCAGGAATGGCAGTACATTTGAAATAACCACTTTCTGAGCAGGAGTATCTAAAGGATATGTCATCACAAAGTGTCCAGAGTTGAGGGACAGGCCTTGTTGGACGATGGGACACAAACACAATAACTCGTTTATTCATGCGCGACGCGGCTCGTACCTCACCAAACCCGATAATGTTCCTGATCGCGAGAACAATCGCTTCCACCGAAACGTCCTCCGGTGGAGAGCATGCGATGCCATTCTTGCGCGATAACCGTTCGAATGCGGCATATCGCTGCGAGCGAGCGGCCGCCATGTTTCACCACACAACGACCGACGTCTTCCTCACTCAGGAAGAGGAAGTTACCAAAACACCCCAACTTTTCCAGAACTTTGGGAAAGGGAGCACGAACCGAACAAAATAAGGAAAGATAAGCGAAAATAAAAAAGCAAAGTAAGGGTTTAAAGCGAAAAGTTTTTGAATTATTAAACGACTTGCAGGGAACCGCCTAGAAAACCGACGATACCCTGACTAGCACCGCGATGGGCTGTCTCTCTCTCTCTCTCTCTCTCTCTCTCTCTCTCTCTCTCTCTCTCCCTCTCCCTCTCCCTCTCCCTCTCCCTCTCCCTCTCCCTCTCCCTCTCCCTCTCCCTCTCCCTCTCCCTCTCCCTCTCCCTCTCCCTCTCTCTCTCTCTCTCTCTCTCTCTCTCTCTCTCTCTCTCTCTCTCTCTCTCCCTCTCTCTCTTTCTCTCTCTCTTCTACACAAAGGGGAAACATGAGAAAACCTCACAAACAAACAACACGAACACAGGGAGTGAAATGGGTAATGTGGGAACACAAACCAGTGCAATGGAGGACAGAAACTCACGACACGAAGCAAGCAGCTGCCATGACAGTACACACAACGAACCAACGGCCAGCAGGGGGAGAGAGAGATAGAGAAAGAGAGAGATAGAGAGATATAGAGATAGAGATAGAGATAGAGATAGTGTGTGTGTGTGTGTGTGTGTGTGTGTGTGTGTGTGTGTGTGTGTGTGTGTGTGTGTGTGTGTGTGTGTGTGTGTGTCCTCCATGACTCCAAAACCATGAAACCGAGCAGCCTGAAACTTTGCATGCATATGAAGGGAACTCCAAGGAAGTGTGTGACTGAAAATTAGGTGTTCGAGTTCATTAAAACACCCCTTTTGAAGATAATTAACGGCATTATTTAATTACATCCTTCATCAGGTGCTTCCTCGGACACCTCCACACATCCTCAATCACCTCACTCTGGCTCACTGGAGTCTTAATTCACCATTTTGTTTGGCCTGCTGAACAATGTTTTGAGTTTCCACTTTCCTCACTCATATCATCAAAAACCTTATCTTCATTCCTACGAATCGCTGGAAACATCGCTTTGTAAGTGCTATAGTTTTCAAATTAGGACCTTGGAGCGGTTTCCTGTATTCTATGATGCAATTTTCCTCAATCAACTCGAACAGAGTTTGGAGGATCAGATCATGTGGACTAAATAACTCAATATCTGCAGTGAAATATGAAAATGCTAAGAAATTGGCGATGGTTCGTTTATTTGTGGGTATGTTCTTTGACCAATCAGCTCGCTATCGCTTGCTAAGTCAGCCGTTCCTTTTCAACCATTTCATTGGAGTGCTTGCTTGAATGCTTAAGCTTCCTCTTCTCCAATGGCTTGATTTCCAATCATCAATTTGGTTTCAGACCAGGTCACTCTACCCTGGATATGCTGCTTCTGCTCTCCCATCAATGGATGGAGGTCCTCAATGCCAGACAGGAAATCCGAGTCGTATCCCTGGACATATCACGTGCTTTTGACACAGTCTGGCTCCCTGCACTACTCACCAAACTCTCTTCCCATGGTATTCAAGGCCATCTCCACTCATGGCTCGCAGACTTCCTCTCCTGTCGCAGTCAACGTGTGGCCCTAAATGGAGTTCTTTCATCCCCTCTTCCTGTGCAGGCTGGAGTTCCTCAAGGTAGCGTTCTGGGCCCTGTTCTTTTTCTGGTTTTCATCAATGATCTCTCCGACTCTCTGGAAAATCCTCTATTTCTCTTTGCCGACGACTCCACCCTCTGCCGTACCATCTGTCATCCCTCAGACCGGCAAGCAGCAGCTTCTTCGCTCACTGCAGATCTGGATAAAATCACAAACTGGTCCAACACGTGGAACTTGTCTTTCAATCCAGACAAATCTCACACTCTCACTATGTCTCTTCGAAAGGACCGTTTACAACCCCCCCCCCCATCCACTTTCTCAACAATCCTCTGGAAGAAGTCTTTTCTTTCAAGCTTCTGGGTCTCACTATCTGCCATGACCTTTCCTGGGAAAGTCACATTTCCAACCTCGCCTCAAAAGCCAGTCGCCGACTGGGAATCCTTCCTCGTCGTGCTAAGTCCTTCCTCGGCCCTCTTGAGCTCCTGACCACTTACAAAGCTTTTGTCCGTAGCCTGATGGAGTACTGCTCTCCCCTCTGGGCTGGTGCTCCTGCCTCCCACCTTTCTCGGCTTCACGCTGTTGAAACCAGGGCATTTAAGATCATCGGCATCTCCCACAATGAATCTGAGTCTTTGGGCCTCTCACTCAATCACCGCAGGTTGGTCGGTAGTCTTTCTGTCTTCTACCGACTCCTCTCCAGCCTTGCCCCCCCCCTGCTCTCTCTGCGATTTGTCCCCACCACATTTCCACAGGGCGCTCAAGGTCCGCCAACGACCCCCTTCTGGTAAAACTACCAAAATCGCGAATCACTGCTCACCTTCACTCTTTCATTCCTCTTTTTTCCCGCCTTTGGAATAAACTTCCTCACTCTGTTCTTTCCCATTCTTCCCTCCAGGCTTTCAAAACAGCTGTTCACCACCACCTCTTATATTCCCCCATCCAAATCCTCGATCTTTTCTACCCCCGATAATCCACCCAAGCCCACTTCCTTCAATTCCCCTGCTTTCCTTCCTGAAAGTCCCTGTAATGTCCATCTTCTCTTCGCCATGTTCCCCGTCCCATCCCCATCCATCTCCCTTCCATAGTTCACCTAATGTGTCTGTTCCCCACTATGTTGTCCCTTCCACTCCCGCCCCTCTTGTCTCATGCTCCCTTGCTGTGAGTTGTGTGTTAGCTCTCATACGAGCCTCGACCAAGGTATACAAAAAAAAAAGAGCTACTTGGCAAGCGCCATACACGACTCCAGTCGATCATGGCACAGTTTGTGACTCAATCGGGATGTACAGTCGGCATTTGCTTCAAAGTAGAGATACGTAGACAGCACACACAGATGTGGTACATGTGGGTAGATTTTGATCTGCAAAGAGACTTTCTGTGGGTGGGTGTGCGTGCTTGCTTGGTTCTTGCTGCCGTGGTGGGAAAGTTTCATCCCGTATCTTCTGATAATGACGGTGATGATGATGATGATGATGATGATTTGATGATCTGATGATGATTTGAAGATAATTATGATGCTGATTTGATGATCTGATGATTTGATGATGATTTGAAGATAATTATGATGTCGATTTGATGATCTGATGATAATGATGATTTGATGATAATGTTGATGATGATGATTTGATGATCTGATGATGATGATGATGATGTGATGATGATGTGATGATGATGTGATGATGATGTGATGATGATGATGATGATGATGTGATGGTGATGTGGTGATGATGATGTGATGATGTGGTGATGATGTTATGATGATGATGATGATGATGTGATGATGATGTGGTGATGATGATGTGATGATGATGTGGTGATGATGTGGTGATGATGTGATTATGATGATGATGCTGATGTGATGATGATGATGATGTGATCTCAATGATGATGTGATCTCGATGATGATGTGATCTCGATGATGATCAGTCTCGGTCTTGGTCTCTGTCTCTCTCTCTCTTCTACCCCCTCCCAACACAGTGCAGCACCCTCTTCCCACCTCTTTATGTCTCTTCTCTACTCCTCCGCCCTCTCTCTCTCTCTTTGGATGTTGGTTATGTCTGGACGGTGGTTAACTCCACACATATCCGTATGGTGGTAATCTCCACCCGTATCCAAACAGTGATTATCTCGGGATGTATCCAGACGATGGTTATGTCTGGTGGTGGTTATATCTGGGCGGTGTTTGTCTGCAGATGGTGTTTGTCTCTAGACTGTGTTTATCTCCGGACTATCCGGACTTAGGATAGTCAATGAGTCGTAATGTGTTTCCACAAAAGTGGTGGCATGAGAAACAAGAAATAGACATAACTGGAAATAGATGTGTATGTCATGGTATTTGGGGATACAGGTGTATTCAGACATATGTCGTATTTGTAGTTGCCAAGTTATGGATAGGTGATTGAAAATGGGTAGTTGTAGTGATGTTTGCGAGAGGATCCCCTCAAAAGGTGAATGTGTTGTCAGTGTTCATTCCGCACTCTACAAATGTTTTCATCCCCACACTGTCTCCTCCCCCACCCAAATATTTCATGTATGTGTACAGATCATTATAGCATGACCAATTTTAAAAGTTCCTGGATTGTTTGAACATAAATTCCCTCAACCTCATAATTTCCTTGTGCCTGAACGAGAGTTCATCTCGAAATCCCGACTCATTCTCACTCTCCGTGCACACCCAGAGAATTTCTCATAAACTCAGAGGTTGGCTTGATGTGCTGTTGATGTTACAAATGCATGATTGGCGACGTAGCCTTCTCCGTTTCAGGTGCTTATAATAAAGGACATAGAGCCAGTGTTAGTTCAAGAAAGCCATATTACACGTCCAGGCACACCCAGGTCGAAGGTCACTCGAGCTCCGTGTACACCGTATTCCAATGCCATAGTCCTCCACAAGGTGGTTATTTAACAAGCTAACACCTGGTCCTCCACCAGGCGGTTATTTAATAAGCTAATACCTGCTCCTCCACGAGGCGGATATTTAACAAGCTCACACCTGGTCCTCCACTCGGCGGTTATTCAACAAGCTAACACCTGGTCCTCCACAAGGTGGTTATTTAACAAGCTAACACACTGGTACTCTACGAGGAGGTTATTTAATAAGCTAATACCTGCTCCTCCACGAGGCGGATATTTAACAAGCTCACACCTGGTCCTCTACTCGGCGTTTATTCAACAATCTAACACCTGGTCCTCCACTCGGCGGTTATTTAACAAGCTAATACCTGCTCCTCCACGAGGCGGATATTTAACAAGCTAACACCTGGTCCTCCACGAGGAGGTTATTCAACAAGCTAACACCTGGTCCTCCACTCGGCGGTTATTCAACAAGCTAACACCTGGTCCTCTACTCGGCGTTTATTCAACAATCTAACACCTGGTCCTCCACTCGGCGGTTATTTAACAAGCTAATACCTGCTCCTCCACGAGGAGGATATTTAACAAGCTAACACTTGGTCCTCCACTGGGCGGTAATTGAACAAGATAACACCTGGTCCTCCACTAGGTGCTTATTTAACAAGCTAACACCTGGTCCTCCACTCGGCGGTTATTCAACAAGCGAAAACCTGGTCCTCCACTCGGCGGTTATTTAAGAAGCTAACTCCTGGTCCTTCACGAGGCGGTTATTTAACAAACAAAAACCTGGTCCTCCACTCGGCGGTTATTCACCAAGCTAATACCTGGACCTCCACGAGGCGGTTATTATCAAGCGAAAACCTGGTCCTCCACTCGGCGGTTATTTAAGAAGCTAACTCCTGGTCCTTCACGAGGCGGTTATTTAACAAACAAAAACCTGGTCCTCCACTCGGCGGTTATTCACCAAGCTAATACTTGGACCTCCACGAGGCGGTTATTATCAAGCGAAAACTTGGTCCTCCACGAGGCGGTTATTTAACAAGCTAACACCTGGTTCTCCACGAGGCGGATATCAAACAAGCTAACACCTGGTCCTCCACGAGGTGGATATTTAACAAGCTAACACCTGGTCCTCCATGAGGTTGATATTTAACAAGCTAATACCTGGTCCTCCACTTGGCAGTTATTCAACATGCGAAAACCTGGTCCTCCACGAGGCGGTTATTTAAGAAGCTAACTCCTGGTCCTTCATGAGGCCGTGTTATTCAACAAGTTAACACATGTAACATCTCCCTTTTTAACATTAATGATATCTTATACTGCCCTTTTCGAAAGAGATGTAAACAGGTAACACAACCATGAACATTTAGGAAAATGTTAACTTGAGGTAAACATAATTTCAATAATACAAAAGGTTACTCAAATACATTATTTATTTGACAATTTTTGTTGGTTTCTTTTTTTGGTGACTCCTGTTCCCCTGGCAGTACAACAACATAGGACTATGCCAGGAGCTGAACAATTCAACCTGAATAGTCACCTCAAACGAATAAATGTTCTTGCTGTTACTTGTAACAGTTCACAAATGGAGTCTGTTTGTGTACTTCACATTCTTCCACTGCAGGAGGAAACAAGGCCCTGTGTGAGGGAGGCTCTTTGACTTCGGCCCGTGTTGAGGGTGTGCTGCTGGTCCTCCTGGCTGCTGTGCTTACTCGCACCGATTTCTCAGTACTGCAACCCTTAGGCTCAATGACCGTTTTGTTTCCACATTTCACATCAGGTCTTACGATGCTCGGGCTGCACCTTTCCTCCACGAGCTCATCCAAAGGCCGTCCATAACAGGGAGGTCGTGCTGACTTGGCTACTTTCAGGTCCACATGATTGCGACAATACAAGGCACCTTCCACATTTATTGTCAGGTCAGATTAGATCTGTGACTTGCTACAGGTACCATGTAAACCTGTACTAACCTGTTCCATGGTCGGGTTGTCGGTGACTAAACCATCTCCCCCCACCAAGTTTCTTGGTGAGGAGGGTGTATGATATGGACACCCAGCAGGATGAAGAACAAAACCTGACAAAGGGTGGAGGAGCTCCTTGTGAGCCAACGGCCATCCATATCTCGTGCCCAACCGTGTCTACGGACGTCCTCCTGCAGTTGGGTTACTTCTTATTTGGAGGTTGGTGGCAGGATTTGCACTCCGGCCACTGTAAAACCATTCATTCCGCAAAGCACTCCAGAATCAAAAACTTAATCTGAAAACTCACTCTGTGGGAGTACCTCCTGTGCAGTTTCCCTTCGCAGGGCAGCTCACCGGATGACGGGATTGGGGCAAAACCTTCGGGACCCCCAATCCTTCATGATAGGAGGAAAACCACGGGGTAACCTTCCCGGGGCAGATTGCGGTAGTGTGTGTCAGGGTGATCCTGAGGTGTCATCCACCAGACAGCGGTCTCCTTGGGTTAACCTGAGGCGGTCCCTTTGGGTGGGTGCCTGGAATATCCTATCCCTAAGAGAGGATGATCACCTGTCTTTGTTATCATCTGAGCTCAAGCATTTGGACATCGGTATTGCAGCACTCTCTGAGGTTCAGAGACAGGATTGCAGCAAGATCATGGCTGGTGGTGAAACCTACGATTGTTCTGGTCGCTCTGATGGTCACCATGCCAAAGGAGTTGCTGTGGCTGTGTCCAATAAGCTGATTCCAATGATAACTGAGGCAACACCAGTCAACGAGCATATTGTGAGACGAAGGGTTCATCACTCCTTAGGTGTCATTGTTTATGCTCCGACTGAGGCGAGTGATCTCACCGTGAAGGATGCATTCTATGCCACGCTCGAGTCTGTGGTTGATCAGCGCCCCAGATGAGATTCACTTCTCGACTTGCGGGATTTCAATGCATCGACTGGAACTGATAGGGATGGTTATGAGACGTGTGTTGCTCCCCATGGGTCTGGAACTGTGAACCTGAATAGCACTAAGTTCCTTGACTTTGCAAGAAGTCATGGACTTAGGGTGGCTGGTTCATGGTTTCAGCACCCAGAGGCTCATCACTGGACTTGGTATTCCAACGCTGGTGATGTGGCAAAGGAGATTGACCATGTCCTCGTTAATGGTCGCTGGAGGATGATCCAGAACTGTTGGATGATCCAGAACTGTTGGGTCCACTGGAGTGCTCAGTTCCTCAATACTGACCACTGGCTTGTTGAAGCATCTCTGAAGTTGCACCTTAAATCCAGGAGAACGGTACCATCCCAGCCTTGGTTGGATGTTGGCAAGTTCAAGGATGAGAGGGTTGCTGAGGAATATGCGAACAGGCTGAGTGGAGATTTGGGGGTCTGGGTGCTTTGGGGGGTCCTGAAGAGTTGTGGAGTGTCTTGAAGACCACCATCCTTGATGTTGTCGGTGGATGTGTTGGAACTCACCAGAGGGTGAAGAAGTATTTTGTCTCCCAAGTGACACTGGATACCATTGACCAGAGTCGCAGGGCCAGGCTGAATGGCAGAGCTGGGCTGTTCAGGGAGCTGAGCTGTAAAACTGTATGTGGGCTCAGGGTGGACAAGGAAGCCTATGTGCGAGGAATCTGTGAGGGGTAGAGCATCACCTGAAGTCAAGTGATTCCCATCTTGTACAGGGGAATTCGCACATTGCGTTCATCCAAGCCCATCCCTCAGTGTACTGCAGTTGGAGCAGAGGGTGGGAGGCTCTCGACAGAGCAGTCCAAAGTGAAGGCCTGCTGGGCTGGTTACTTTGAGCGGTTGTACCAGACTGATCCACCAGCTGTTGAGTTGGACATCAGGGGTGCTACCATCCCTATTGCTGGCCCTCCAATCAACTCTGGTTCACCTTCATTTGTGGAAACACAGGCTGCAGTGAACTAGTTGAAATGGGGTAAAGCTCTTTGGATCTGTGGCATGAATGCTGAACTTCTCAAGGCTGGTGGAAATACTGCACTCATGTCATTGCATGCAGTTCTGTACTCTGCCTGGAACACAGGCATCATCCCAACTGACTGGAAGAGGGGCCTTGTTGTCCCTCTCTGGAAAAGGAAGGGTGATTGCCAGGGCTACAACTACCGATGGGTGACGCTGCTCCCAGTGCCAGGCAAGGTCTTTGCTCAGATAATTCTTGATAGGGTTTGCCACCATCTGCTTGAGCACCAGCATCCAGAGCAGTCAGGCTTTACACCAAAGAGGTCAATGATTAACCGTATCTTGCTCTTCAGGTCCTCAATGAATGCAGGCGAGAGTTTTGGTAGGGGCTGTTTGCAGTTTATGTTGATCTCTGTAAAGCGTTTGATTCAGTGAATCGGGATGCCCTCTGGGGGATTCTTGGTCTTCGTGGGGTGCCACCAAAACTGATCGATCTGATCTCTGAACTGTACTGTGGTCCTGAGAGTGCTGTGAGATGTGGTGGTACCATCTCCGACTTATTCCCAGTTGCTATTGGAGTTCCTCAGGGGGTGTGCACTGGCAAAGGAGATTGACCATGTGCTCGTTGATGGTCGCTGGAGGATGATCCAGAACTGTTGGGTCTACCGGAGTGCTCAGTTCCTCAATACTGACCACTGGCTTGTTGAAGCATCTCTGAAGTTGCACCTTAAATCCAGGAGAATGGTACGATCCCAGGCTCGGCTGGATGTTGGCAAGCTCAAGGATGAGAGGGTTGCTGAGGAATTTGCGTTGTTGAACCTCGCGCCTTTCAATACTTGCAATGGACTGGATTCTGGGGAGGATGTCGGAGAGATCAAGCTGTGGTGCATCATTTTGGAATGTTAAGATCTCTGACCTTGTTTTCGCAGATGATGCAGTCATCATTATGGAGACTCTAGATATCCTTTCGGGGGCTCTCAAGGTGCTGAATGAGGAGTTGCAGCCACTGGGATTACGGGTTTCCTGGGTCAAAACTAAGATCCAGACTTTCAATGACATCTTGGATGCTGCTTTCCTGTCTGTACCTGTTTATGGTGAGGATGTTGAGGTCGTGGAGAGATTCACTTACCTTGGCAGTGATATTCATGTCTCTGCTGGCTGTGAGTCATAGGTCAATAGACATCTGGGTCGGGCATGGGAAATCATGGATTCACTGGATAATGGGGTGTGGCGCTGCCAGCACCTCTGCGGGAGGACGAAAGTCCGAGTCTTCCGGTCCTTGGTGCTTCCAGTCTTGCTCTGTGGATGTGAGACTTGGACTCTGACCAGGAATCTGAGACGGAGACTTAATTCCGTTGGTACCAGTTCTCTTCGGAGAATCCTTGGCTTTCGCTGGTCGGACTTTGTGTCCAACGAGCGGTTGCTGAGAGAGACTCAAATGAGATTTGTTACCTGCACGGTCCGTGAGCATCAGCTGTGGCTGTATGGACATGTAACTCGTTCTCCTGACGCTGATCCTGCTCACCAGATTTTCTCAGCGAGGGAGTCTCGTGAATGGAGGAGGTCAATGGGCCAACCACGTGCCTCGTGGTTGCAGCAGGTTGATCGGCATCTCAAGGAGATGGGGATGGGCCAGACATCTGCCTGGGGGATGGCCAGACGGAGGCCCCTGGAGTACCGGCGAAAAGTGGACGCAGCGACGTGCTGCTCTGGCGCATGCTCCCATACCTGACCTGCTCAGGGATAAAGGCTTTCAAATGGTGATGACCCAAGAGTCTTTTGACCGACATATTGATAAAAGGAGTATCTTACTGTGAAATAGAGTTATCTGGTTGATAACACTGCAACTTTTGCCATGATTGTGTCATTCTCTCCCTCCACCCAAAGTGGACACGTATTGCAGTTTTGAGTTATTTTGCCTTATCCTTTCAGCTAATCCTTCAGTTGAGTTGCCAAATGTCTCACACTCCCATTCTTTGGAATGTCAAGTTGTGTATAAGAAGAATTGCTCCGGGCTTCTGTTTCAGTGAAGACCATTCAAATGTTTCAGTGAATCATTCAATGTTCTTCCTCCGTATATACGAAATTAAAGATTCTCCTTTGGAATGCTGATCCAACTTGTGGAAATAATGTTCTTTTCCACCACACTAGTTGAATGGAGATGATGGGCTAGCAATAGTGCCTCAGGAGTAGCAATGTGATGAAACGCAAGACAGCATGGCTGTCATGTGATTTGGCACAGTGAACTGGCAGCAGCTGTTGTGGATGGTTTTCCAGAGGGATGTCATTGTTCAGTAGGTCAACCAAAGATGTGTTGGGTTGATAACATCCAAGAGTGGTCAGGGTGCAACATCACTGAGTTCAAAGTGGCAGCGCTGGAAAGATGGGTTGTGCCCAAAGTGGCGGTAGTGGCTCTGGTAGTGTTCAATTTGAGGAGGCAACCAGGGTCTTATGCCTATGTCGAATAATGATGATGATCTTTCACCTGCTCGGCTGTGAGATTCAAGTTGTGCTTTTTTGCCATGACGACATTTGCTGCTCACCACCCTTCTCAGAATTGTCACAGCTTGTACTTTTCTCTGACTTCTCATTCAGGTTGGTTGCTGGTAAATAATCCTCAAATTCAGCTGTAAAATTGTCCCAATTACTGCTCCAGTTATCGCTCATTTTCATCGCGTCCAGGGGTGGAATGATGGCAGCCATGTTGGTCAAGGCCTATGCCCGTGGCCTTTCACTGCAGCACATTGCACAGTCTTCAGTTATTCACTCACTTTTGCATGCACAGTAGTGTTTGAAGGAATCCGTTCCTGAATAGGATGGGTAACTTGCATCAAGCCACTACTGACACCATGTTTCAGATGCTTATAACAAAGGACATGGAACCAGTGTTAATTCAAGTAAGTCATGTTGCACGTTCAAACACACCTGGGTCAGAAGTGACTGTCAAGGTACATACCGTATTCCAATGCCATGGTCATCCAAACTCGTCATGAAGGATGCCATGGGATCTTTAACGTCCACAAAGTAATGTCTGCGGATGGGATGCCCAATTTAACGTCCATCCAAGGGACGGCGCACACACTAACAAATTGTCTTATGTTAAAGGAAAGAAGGATCAGCCAGAAACACCAACCAGGTCTCTGGTAGTACAAACCAAGTTTATTCAGGAAGTTGTCAAACACACAGCCAAGTCGTCCGGGGAATAACGACGAAGTCAAACCGCGCTCACAGCGACACCTAGTGCCAAACGAACACACAATGGCGCTCCCTGTGAAAAACCGGGATGGCAATTTATAACTGGGCCGAGATCAAAACACAGGCCACACAGCTTAGAGGCAAGTGTGCATACATCTCAGCCATCCTGCCAACCCAATCTGTGCTAAACATATTGGTCAAATATTGTGACAGAGACAACACACACAAAAAAAACAAAACACACCATGTTTAAAAAAAAAAAAGAGTCCACCATTGTCCATGAAATTGTACAAAGATTTCAACAAAAAAATACTCATACTGTGCTGTGAAAGATGCACATTCATTTTCAAACAAGCAAAGAGCTGAGCCATGTTTGTTTTAATTAAACCTTTATTGGCATTGCTCCAATCCTGATAATCAAAAGCAGGACAATCAGAACTTGGGTACGGGACATGATTTATGCATTGTAGGAAGAGCTGGAGATGGTTCCACCATGACCTGTCCAGTTGGTGTGCACGAACACGCCAGGGTTAGACAGCAGTTCATACGTGTGAGCACCAAAGTAATCTCTCTGAGCCTGGCACACACGAGATTCAGACAACACCCGATAAATAACAACTTGGGACAATTAATACTCCACATCAAATTCCTGCACAGGATGAAGAATGTCTTCTCAGTCGTTACAATCCAAATCATTCTGGTTAAACAAAGGAAAGATCAAGTTCATTTTTCAACTTGTTTGAAGGGAATTGTGGTGTTACCTTTTAAAGGTGCTATTTTAAGACTAAACAACGGAATGTGCGAATGGTACCCGTGCAAACTAAACGAGGCTGTGCAAATGGATGGTCATGGCCCCAAAGGTCATAAGTAAGATCGATTTTCAGCCAAAATGTAAATAATGAAGACTGCATCTACAATATCATAAACCACCATTGCAATATCTGTCAGAAATAGACCCGACAAACATTACAAGTGCAACACAGAGGTGGATAAGGTAGTTCAACTGAATATGAGAAGACAATAGCATAAAGTATAATCAGTAAACCCAACATTGTACAGCAGCTGTGAATTATGTTAATTGTGGTTTCAGGGATTGAAACCTCGATGAAGAGAAATGCGCAGCTGATGATCCAGATCGTCAGAAAATCAGGCGTACGTACGTGCGTGCGTGCGTGCGCGGTTTTGTATCCCGACCAGGATCATTGGGTATTGTGGAGACGCTGCTCAAAATCGGTAGGACGGCGCGTTCTACCTTGAAATTACTCCTCAATATGGCTACGGTTGACAAAGGGATGTGCAGTGTGAAAAATGATTCCAGATGAGGTATGCTCCTCAAACACTGGAACTTGATCGTGTGGGACGAATGTACCATGTCGAACAAGCAGGCATTCAAGGCACTTGACCGAATTCTCCAAGATATTTAACAAAACAGTTCACTCATGGATGGAGTGACGGTTCTTCTTGCTGGTGATTTCAAACAAACTTTGCCCATCATTTGGCGGGGTAAGCGAGTCGATAAAGTCAACACGAGTCTAAAACCTTCAGTGCTTTGGGGAGACGTTGAAAAAAATAAAGAACACCCTCTGTAACAACATCCACGTGCATTTACGAAGAGACCTCAAGGCACACCAGCACGCCACTCTTCTGCTCTACAAATGACGATGGTAAAAATTGAGCCTGATACCAGTGACGGCCTCATCCTTGCTCACCAAAATCTAGTTGCAGAAGTGAGTTCCGACAACGATTTGATAAATAGCGTTTCCTAATTTTTGGCTCACCTGGAACACAGTTCTGGGAAGCTTATGGGATGGCCCGTCATCAGTTCGTCAGTCAGTCAGTCAGTCAGTTCGTCCGTCCAACAAATACTTGCAACTTCTTCTCTGAAACTACACGTGATTCCGATGAAATGTCACCAAAACGTTCATCACCCATGATGCACTGAAGTTTGTTCACAGCATTACAGAAAAAATAAATAAATAAATAAATAAATAATCGGGGTCTAAGCGGGTATACGGAGGAAGTTTACGATGGGGATTGCCCCTGAAAAGAGATCTTTGCTTCCTTTGAAACTACACACATGATTTTGATGAAACTTGACCACAACCTTCATCACCCGTGATGTACCAAAGTGCGCTCACACCATTAAAAAAAAAAAACTCGGGCACGAAGGGAATCCATGGGGAAGGAGGAGGAGATTGGGACCATACTCTTTGGAGAGCGTTGGCGCTGCTTAAGCAGTATGGGGGATTGCCCCCCAAAATAGGTATTTGCTCTCTTCTCGAAAACTACACACGATTTTGACGAAACTTGACCAGAACCTTCACTGCCCGTAATGTACCAAAGTGTATCGACCACATAAATGACCTGCACTCATGAGGAGTCTATGGCAGGGTTGGGGGAGGGGTGTGGGACTTGACCCCCCCAGAATAGGTATTTGCTCTCTTCTCAAGTACTACACACACAACTTCGATGAAACCTGATCACAACCTTCATCACCAGGGATGTATCAAAGCTATTCATCTGCAGAAAAATCTGCACACATCAATGGGTCTACCAGGGGTGGGGTGGGAGTGGTGTTTGACCCCCCCCGCCTCCCCCCACCCAAAAAATAGGTATTTGCTCTCTTCTCTGAACTCGACAGAATTTCAATGAAACTTCACCACAACCTTCATCACCCTTGACGTACCAAAGTATGTTCAGAGCATTTAAAAAAAAAAACTCAGGGTAAAAGGGGGACTGGAGGAGGTTTGAGTAAATGTTGTTCCTGATCCAGGTGAGCTTCAGGACAGGTCAGGGTAAGGAATGGGAGCATGTGCTGGAGCAGCGCGTCGCTGAATCCGTTTTCCGCTGGTACTCCAGTGGCATCCGTCTGGCCATCCCCCAGAGAGATGCCTGGCCCATCCCCATCTCCTTGAAATACTGATCAAACTGCTGCAACCACGAGGTATGAGGTCGGCCCATTGGCTTCCTCCACTAATGAGGCTCCTTCACTGAGAGAATCTGGTGATCAGGATCAGCGTCAGGAAAACGAGCCACATGTCCACACAGTGGCAGCAGATGCTCACGGACTACGAAGGCAACAAATCTCATTTGAGGCTCTCTCAGCAACCGCTCGTTGGACACAAAGTCCGACCAGCGATCGCCCAGGATTTTCCGAAGAGACCTGGTTCCAAATAATTAATTTTCCGTCTCAGATCTTTGGCCAGAGTCCAAGTCTCACATCCGTAGAGCAAGATTGGAAGCACTAAGGACCTGAAGACTCAGACTTTCGTCTTGCTGCACAGATACGGACAGCACCACACCCCATGATCCAGTGAATACATGACTCCCAAGGCCCGACCTAGAGGTCTATTGACGTCTCGCTCACGGCCAACAGGGACATGAATATCACTGCCAAGGCAAATGAATCTCTCAGTGACCTCAACATCCTCACCACAAATAGGTACAGACAAGATAGCAGCAACCAAGATGTTACTGAAAGCCTGGATCTTAGTTTTGATGCAGGAAACCTGTAACCCAGCGGCTCTGACACCTCATTCAGCACCATGAGGGCCCCAAAAGGAAAATCCAGTCTCC
>NC_140961.1:164447208-164502208 GCF_056783735.1 Eptatretus burgeri
GCAGGAATTGGAGGTAATGCAACACACCGCGGTGCAGGAGGAGTTCAAAGAGGACGAGGAGGAGGAGGAGGAGGAGGCAGCCATTATTCCATCAGCCCAAATCAAAGACATTTTAGGAAAATTCCATGAAGTCTCGGAATTTGTTGAAAAGAATCACCCGGAAAAAGTGTTCACAAGTCGGGCTATCGCACACTATGACGATGTCTGCCTCGTGCATTTCCGACGGATTGTTAAAAGCCGGCAAAAGCAGACGGCATTGGATCAATTCTTCACGAAACGCGAGGCAAAAAACACTGCTGATAAGGACCAGTAAACAAAGAGGCCAAAAAGTAACGAGAATAGCAGTTAAAAGGTAAATGAATATTTTTATTATTTCCTTTATTCTTTGTTTTTTACATTATGTGCCTCTTGTTTTATGTTTATTGTGCGGTAATCTAATTTTAACATGTATTTGTTTCATGTTCTGATGCATTTTTATGATTTATTAAAAAAAAATGTCCGAATTTTGCGGGGCTTGGAACGGATTAGCGCATTTACATTCAAAAGGCGTCTCTACTTATGAAGGTTTCAGGTTACGAAACTACTCCCATAACGAATTAAATTCGGAAGTAGAGGTACTACTGTGTGTGTATATATATATATATATATATATATATATATATACATATATATATATATATATATATATATATATATATATATATATATATATATATATATATATATATATATATATATATATATATATATCCTCTTCTTCTTCTTTCGGCTGCTCCCGTTAGGGGTCGCCACAGCGAATCATCCGTATGATCCGCATCGTGATTTGGCACATGTTTTACGCCGGATGCCCTTCCTGACGCAACCCTGGTCGCCTCTTACGACACAGGGATATGGTACACCTATTTTAACCGGGGTATACACCGGCCCAGTATTCTGGTACTCATTTCGCCGACCTCGGAAGGATGACAGGCTGAGTCAACCCCCTGGTGTATTAATTCAGTGGCCCAACGGGGCTTGAACTCAGGACCTTTTGGATCCCAAGCCGCTGCCCTAACCACTGCGCCAACACCAGGCTATATATGTATATATGTATATATATATATATATATATATATATATATATATATATATATATATATATATATACATATACATATATATACATATACATATACATATACATATACATATACATATACATATACATATACATATAAGTAGGGTGAATATACTGGTTCTGGCTCACTTTTCCCCATGTAAATGAATGGGGGATTTTCAGCGATTCATTTTTTTTTTCCCTAAAAATAAACCCCCTTTTTATCCCAAGGTATATTTATTTGTCTCCCCTTTTAACCTGGGGACACTTTTTTTTTTCAAATAATCCATGCAATAAAATAAAGATTTGTTCAAGTACTAAAGTGGTCATGTGATTTGTTAAAGGTGATTCGAAAGAAATATCTGAAACGTCTAAGCCTTGGGACAATCTTTATCAAATAACCGATGCATATTGTTTAGCTCACTCATTGAACCTATAAAGATTTGTTCATTCTCAAATTCCTTCAATAGTTTAATTTTCTTTGCACAATAATCCCCATCTAAAATATTGAAAAACAAAACATTTGAATCTTTATATTTTTTAAGATACCCCTTTTGTGCCATTACGAAATGATAAACTTCTCTTAATGATCTCATCTGGCCACCGCCCGAGTTGCAAATCATTTTTGTGCATAAACCACGCCATAAAAAAGTTTTGTTTCAAATGTTTTCAGTTCGTGCCATGAAAATGAGGAAGTGTTTTTTTGACACGGTCGTGCTGTGTGAATGAGGAAGTGTTTTTGGACAGTCATGCTGTGAAAAAATAGGAACTAGTCTGTGAGACAAGGTCTCGTGTTTATATTTTATCTCAGAACACGAACAGGCTTTTAAACATGTTTAATCAAAACCATTTTAGGGTATTTTAAGTATGTTTTAAAAATGATTCATACAATTTGAGAATATATCTCCCAGTTATTTTCCAAGCTGTCTCGCCCGAAGCGTCATTTGCTGTGGCCACACCCAATGATTAAGCAATCTCCTCATCGTTGCTTTATAAGTGATTCGCCAGACAAAGTTTCTGCCAGACGGGATTTTCATTTTTACAACTGAGACATGAGCGATCTTTCTTCCGCGAACAAAACAGCTCAACACAAAGTTGGTAAGCCTGTGTATAGGTTCCTCTTTGAACGATGAAGCAATTGATTATAAATTAAATCGTGATAATTCTGATATATATATATATTTTTTTTCTTGGCAGGTCCTTGGAAGAAGAGCAGTTTACATATCAGGACGAGGTGCATGAAATTAATGGTCTTATTGAAGAGGTCAATCATCTTAGAAGAGAATTGAAAAACATTTTTAATGACTGACACGACGTCTTATCACGGCCTCTGATCTTTTTGCCATCTTGTACCAATGGTAAAAAAACTGAGACATGGACTCACTCTCTTCCGATGAAGATAACAGCTCACTACAAAGTTGGTAAGTTTGTGTATGGTTTCCTCTTTGAACAATGAAGCAATTGATTATAAATTAAATCGTGATAATGCAAAAATATATATTTTTTTCCTGGCAGGTCCTTGGAAGAAATGGAGTTTCAAATGAATGCTCTTATTGAAGAGGTCAATGATTTTAGAAGAGAATTGAAAAACATTTATAATGACTGGTACGAAGTCTTATCACGGCCTCTGATCTCGAATAAATTAAACCAATGGTGAGACACGTGTGTATGTGGGCGGGGCTTCGGTGGGGTTTATGTGGGTGGAGCTTGTGTGGGAGGGGTTTATGTGGGCAGGGTTTATGTGGGTGGGGTGAATGTGGATGAGGCTTATGTGGATGAGGTTTGTGTGGATAAATGGATGGGTGGAGAGATGGGTGGATGGGTGGATGAGTGGAGCTTGTGTGGATGGGTGGATAATTTTTTAATTAAATAAACATGTTGTGTGTGGGGAACGAATTAACTAATCACGAATTATGTGAATATGATGAATATGGGTGGAGCTTGTGTGGGGTTTGTGTGGGGTGGGGTTTGTGTGTGGTGGGGTTTGTGTGGGGTTTGTGTGGGGTGGGGTTTGTGTGGAGCTTGTGTGGGGTGGGGTTTATGTGGGCGGAGTCAAAAAGGGGCGGAGTCAAAAAATTTCAATTTATATTTGTCTTTTGTAATTCCTGTGAATAAAATGAACCTAAAATCTCTTCCCCTTCCAAATCATACATCTTATAAGTCCAAGGAACCGTATCTATTACATCAACAATTTTAAAAAGTTCTTTCGTCCATTGTTTAGTAAAACCCTTTTCAAAATGAGATTTCCACCTATATATTCTTACGATATCACCAACTTTGAACTTAGGTTTTCTGACATTAATCTCTTTTTCATATTTTAATTTTGTAAATGTTTCTGATGGTTTCATATTTGTTGACGTGTGAATCGTGTCATTATACTTGTCCACAATATCCTGAATAAAAGATGACCATTGTTGTGAACCGAGTTGTGTGAATTTTTTTCTCGTCTCTCTTTTAAGGTACGATTAAAACGTTCAACAACAACTGCCTTCCCTTCATTAAAGGTACTGTATAATGTAATACTGTTATTTTTTAGAAAATTCATAAATGTCTTGTTATAAAACTCTCTACCCTCATCAGTCCACAATTTTTTAGGTTTTCTCTTACTTTTATTAAATATCTGTTGAAAGGCTAACATAAGAGTATTACCTGTTTTGTTTTTTAATGGTACAACCCATGCGTATCTACTCCTCAAATCAATAACGGTTAAAGCATACTTGTACCCCTTATCATTATTGAGTTCAATCAAATCAGCAGACCAGATATAATCAACTTCCTTGGAATAAACTTTCCTTCTCTGAAACTTTGTGAATATTGATTTATGTAATTCATCAGCGAATTGCTCTTCAGTCTTAATGACATCATTAGAGCCTATAAGTTTTTTGAATTTCCAAGTCCAAGTTTCAATTTAGCACTGATCATCTTCTTCACGATGAACCGATCAACTTTTTCTCTCAAGGTTGGATTTTGTATCAGAGACAAATTATACAACATTTCTCTATTGGCTTCAAGCTTTTCTTCCAACGTTGTGGTATTCCCATAATCAATATCGTGTCTCATGCACACTTCATCAACTCTATTGATGGGTTTACTCCAGGATTTAGGATTGTCTACCTCATCTAATCTTTTATCCAAGTTTGTGCCTGGACCACAGAAAGAATACCCTGGAAGATGTAATTCCCCTGGTATTCCAGTAGTTGTAAATTTACTTCCTGATAAAAACTTTTGTATATCTCCTCCTCGTTTGTGTTTAGAGATAAATTGATTTTTTTTTGAACCACACACCGAACATATACCTTTTGGTATAACCCTGTTATTTTTACTTTTAATATATGAAATATTTTTAGTATTAGTTTTCTTTTTACATTTGAGACAATAACTCATTTATTGATGTGAAAAATTCCTGCAGAGTGCAAAAACATTTTTAGTTTCCAACATGCACATTTGAATCTTAATTTTTAAAACATAAAGAATCCTTAGAAATGCCTTCACTCTCTCCTCCATTTATTTAAGAAAAAAAATGAAAAACTTGAATTAAAATGAATATCTTGTGGGTGGTGATGTCAATATTCTTGTCGAAAGTATTGCAAATAGACTTGTCAATTCTTTGTTTTCCTCCTCGGTGGGTTGAGTTATTTTCTGTAATACCACCAATCTTTTTTTTAATCTCACTGGTTACCATATTTTGATATTTATTTTGTCTCGCTCTTTCCTCCCTCTCCTTCTCTCTCTCCTCCCTCTCCTTCTCTCTCTTCTCTCTCTTCTCTTTTTCCTCCTTCTCTTTTTTCTCCCTCTCCTCCTTCTCTCTCTTCTCTTTTCCTCCTTCTCTTTCTTCTCCCTCTCCTCCTTCTCTCTCTTCTCCTTTTCCTCCTCTTCCCTCTCTTCTTCAACTCCTTCCTCATCCCTTATTATCCTTGAATCGCTTACACCCCATAGAATATCATACATATATTCATCAGGATTTCTTGTTATTCCTGTGTCCAAAATAATTTTTTTTACAACAGGAAACCAATAAAATTTCTTTTGAATTTCTAAAAGAGCCTTACCTTTTCTTAACTTTATAATTTTTTCATTATTTAACATTTTCATTAAATCTAAGGTTGTCGGTTTATCAACATCAGCATAATGCCAATCTTTTATTGAAAATACCTCATTCTTATGTTGTAGAACATATTTATTAAAATACCGAATACCCTTTTCTTGAAGGTATGCTTGGACACAGAAATGATAATTTTCTTGAAGCCTTCTTGCTGTCATTTATGAATTAGAAACATATGTTAGAATAATATTATGGCACGAAACACCTCCCCATCTTCCCAGAGTTAAATCATTTTTGTATTTCTTTACTTATTATATATAATCCTGTTTTTTCTGTTTTCATGATATAAACAAGGGCAAAACCATTATTATATTTACCCTTATCAAATTATTTTATTTGTTGTTTACTAATCGTGGCCCCACAAAACTCATTCTCGATACCAAGTGGATAATATTCTTCCTTACGAGACTGATTTAATTGTTCCAGGTCTTCGAGGTTAATTTTAAATGACCAATTATACCCTAAATCATTCATATCATACCCCCATTGTTCCATTCTCATACAAAGGATACGCCCTTCTTTATAAAAATTTATTTTAATTCGAACTGTGAATTCTGTATGACCCAGAGATAATATCAACACTTCTGTATCTTTGGAATACACGGCCGTTTTATTTTAAGATATATATTGTGATAAATCGCTTAATCTCACAAAGTCATTCGTGTCAGTCGGGCTTGGATAATTTTTTAATTTATAAGCATTTTTCATGTTAATATTTTTGGTTATATTATATTTATGTCGTTCAGCCTGTGCCTTTGTGTAATAATTGATAAATATTAGATTAAAAATAATATCATAAATTTTTTTTCTTTTTGTTGAGTTGAAATAACACATATAGACATAATTGACCACAACACTTAGAATTTAATTATTGGACTTGAAATGTTTGATAAACACCATTCTGTAAGAATTTTATGACTTCAACAGGTGGTGGAAGACCAAAACTATCAAAATAATATTTGTCTTGATGATTAAAAATACAAACCCAATGAGAACCGTTCCCATTATTATCTTCTAAGTTCATAATAATATTCTTTGTATGTTTCGGCACATCTGTTAATTCATCTCTCATACAAATAACCACATGATGAATTTTTAATTTCTTACAATATTTGACAAGTTGTAAATTTGATGTTGTATTCTTTCCAAATTCTTTAAACCACTCATCAATGCTCATGTATTTCTTAGAAAGATATAATCCATTACCTCTTTTCGTTAATTTTACACCTGCTTGTGCTATAGAAGAAAGCATATCTCCAACTAACAATCTTGCTTTATCAGGCAGACCTTCAAGTTTTTCAGCAAAATCTACAATTCCACCACTTCCACTAATTTGTTTCTCCAACTCTTTGTTATGTCTTTCCAATTCTTTTTGAGACTGGAGTTGAGCCTTCCTTTCGTTGGCAGTTTTCACCGCTGTTGAAATACCACCCGTCAATGCTCCAACCGCACTTAAACCAGCAAATAAAGGAATTAGAAATGGGAGAAATCCTCCACTCGTCTCTCTTATTGAATATTTTTTCAACATTGGTTTTGTCATTTTAATTTTAAGTGAGCCAGTGTCATTCAAGATTTTAACCTGTTCTCTTGTGAGCAAAACATCAATTCTTACTGCTCCTTTTCTCTGAATTGTATTAACGTTAATCGTACAAGGCTTTTGATTTTGAACACAAGATGATAGTTTATGAAGATTGATTTGATTAACATATACCCCAGTTGGTACTTTGCCACTCATTTATTTTACAAAAAATTATGTGAGACTAATCATAACACCATTATCTGTATTAATCTGTAATTCTGTTTCTTCCAAAAGCAAACAATATGCATCAACTTCTTCACTCTCTCCTCTTTCAATGTATAGGGAAGTATCCACTCGATTAGACTTTATAGTTTCCTTTTGCGCGCTCAGGTCAAACGCATAGATTGTATACAAACTTTTAAATGCTGTCATATCCAAAATAGGTTCTTTATTTCCATTACTTTCACACACCTTTTGGTAAGACTTGTATGCTTCAGCAAAATCATTTTTTTCCCAATTAATTTCCAATCTATCTCGTGGATAAAATGTTCCATCTGGAGAAACGCGAAGTTGTTTCACCTTAGCATTATCACTCAATGCATTATTCTTATCAGTCGCAGTATCACCATCTGGCTTTTTAAAAATGATCCACAGATATCGTGGCTTTCCTTCCAGAACACCCAAATTCCACGTGTAAGTAGTTTGGTTGAGTTTAACGTGTTGACATCTTCTTTTGAAGTATGATACACTGAGTGGTTTCTTTGAGTTAAGTCTTCGATTCAACATCTCTTCTGTTTTAAGATTAGGAGTATATTCACTGATATACCAACTCATCTCCTCAATTACAAATTTATTCTGATCACCAAAAGCACTAACAACACCAAAAAGCAATCGATTTTCATTATCATTCCTTTGTAGTTGAAATCTAATTTTAAGACCATACAGAACTTTATCATGATCACAAAATCCAAATATACCTTTAAGAGGAACTGCCACAGTAAAACTATTTTCTGCTTTTGTATCATCATTATACGCTCCTTTCCTTTGAGTTTATCCAGGGTCTGTGTTTGTTCCCGTTGACATATCAGGAATAAAACCTTCGACAGACCCCTTTCCCATTCTATCACTGAATGTATCGTGTAAATTTCATCATTTCAGATACAGCAGAGACATAATCAACCGCTTCAACTTCTTGTGTTCCAATATACAAACGCACACTATCAAAAATTTTCCAGAAGAAATCATTTACAAGTGTAGCGTTTGTGTTAGTCGCAGCCTTAGTGAATTTAAATTTACACAACAAGAAACTTTCGGATAGATTCAAATAGGTTTGTTGATTATTTATTTCAAAACTTTTTGTACCATTCGTATTCCAGTCTGTTCCAGTTATTGCATTTACCTTGAAGTAATCTTCTTTTTTAGTGGAGTTTGAGAGAATAATAGTATCATCCAAATCATAGATACTATCAATTGCTTCCATACTTGTATTTATTTAGGAAAAAAGATGTTAAAACTTTTGAAACCCTGATCCAAGTATTTGAATTATTTTCTGTCGTTCTTGGGGGGACAACTGAGTTTTGCCTTTCTTAATTTCTTTTATTGCTTGAAATTTATGAGATTCCTTCTGGGCATCTTTTATGCTCTTTACAGCACCTGCTACATTTCCCACAGCAGAAGCAGTTGAACCAATTAGATATTTATGTTTAGGAATAGTTGAACCAATACCCATGAGAGTATCAATTATCCCAAAGGAACATCCCATCCCCTGTAATTATTTTATATTTTCCCAACTCGTGTTTCCTCACAATAACCATCGTATTTATTTATTGGAAAACTTCACGTAGGTGAATTCTGATGGATATAACTTCTCCATGAAAAGAAATCATACGATTATCTTGGTCGGTTATCCAAAAATTTACTCTGTGTATGGTTTTTCCTGACACAGGGAGATAAACCAAATTTTTGGGTTCCATATTGAATTTATAACCAATTGGGGTTGAGTATGCGCTGAATGAAAATATTGCATTTGTTTTTTTTCCATCATTATAAGCACCATCAATCAAATCACAGTGAATTAACATCGAATTTATTCCTGAGGATATTTGAATGACAGTGTCACTGTAAAACGTCCCATTAGTTTCAATCTTTTTTGAGGAGAAACCCAATAACTCTCTAAATGAATTATCAATTGTGAAATCAACCTTGTAGTTATTTTTAACTTTAATCGTTGATTTTGAAGTATGTTTTTGAATGTCTATAACAATATTTTTTGATTCATCACCCTGTTCTTTCATAAGACGAGCAATTTCGGAAGATATTTGAGAAATCTCATGTGCTCCGGGTGAGACTGTTATCGTTTTGTATCCACTTCCGGGATTATAATTAAACTTGTCATTTTTATCAGTTATATCAAATAAGGTATTATAAGTTTCCATGGACAATAAAGATGCCTCATATTCTTTTGTTGTGTCAAGTTGTCGTGGGTATGGGAATGAAGATGTGTGGTCGCTTGTTGTGAAATTAAAACTCAGGATTGTGCTTCTCATCTTATTTAATATGAGATAAAATGTCTTTATATTGAGATTTATTAATTATTTTCATGTTCATCAACTGGTCTAAAATGGCTGATGCTTCATGAAAACAATTGTTATTTCCAGCCTTCTTACTACCTAACAACAATAACAGTCTATTAACTAATTGCGATGGGTCATTTGGAAGAAAACTAATGCCTGAACCAAGGATACGTAAAGCCTGAATAATGTGTTTCTCCTTCTCATTTTTCCTACTTTTACTAGAAATACTAACCCTATAATTTAGAGTGTTCAGCAGATCAATATATACTCTATCATCATTATTTTTCATATCCAATGGTTTATCATTATACTTTGATTCATCCCTCACAGTTGAACCCTGTCTTCCATCTTTTGTGAGAAGAAACATTAATCTCGGAGTTTTTTTTTTTTTTTTTTTTTTTTTTTTTTTGTATACCTTGGTCGAGGCTCGTATGAGAGCTAACACACAACTCACAGCAAGGAGGCATGAGACAAGAGGGGCGGGAGTGGAAGGGACAAAACATTGGGGAACAGACACAGGTGAACTGTGGAAGGGGGAGGGATGGGGATGGGACGGGGAACATGGCGAGGGGAAGATGGACATTAAAGGGACTTTCAGGAAGGAAAGCAGGAGAATTGAAGGAAGTGGGCTTGGGTGGATTATCGGGGGTAGAAAAGATCGAGGATTTGGATGGGGGAAGATAAGAGGTGGTGGTGAACAGCTGTTTTGAAAGCCTGGAGGGAAGAATGGGAAAGAATAGAGTGAGGAAGTTTATTCCAAAGGCGGGAAAAAGAGGAATGAAAGAGTGAAGATGAGCAGTGATTCGTGATTTTGGTAGTTTTACCAGAAGGGGGTTGTTGGCGGACCTTGAGCGCCCTGTGGAAATGTGGTTGGGACAAATCACAGAGAGAGCAGGGGGCAAGGCTGGAGAGGAGTCGGTAGAAGACAGAAAGACCACCGACCAACCTGCGGTGATTGAGTGAGAGGCCCAAAGACTCAGCTTCATTGCGGGAGATGCCAATGATCTTAAAAGCCCTGGTTTCGACAGCGTGAAGTCGAGAAAGGTGGGAGGCAGGAGCACCAGCCCAGAGGGGAGAGCAGTACTCCATCAGGCTACGGACAAAAGCTTTGTAAGTGGTCAGGAGCTCAAGAGGGCCGAGGAAGGACTTTGCACGACGGAGGATTCCCAGTCGGCGACTGGCTTTTGAGGCAAGGTTGGAAATGTGACTTTCCCAGGAAAGGTCATGGCAGATAGTGAGACCCAGAAGCTTGAAAGAAAAGACTTCTTCCAGAGGATTGTTGAGAAAGTGGATGGGGGGTTTTGTAAACGGTCCTTTCGAAGAGACATAGTGAGAGTGTGAGATTTGTCTGGATTGAAAGACATGTTCCACGTGTTGGACCAGTTTGTGATTTTATCCAGATCTGCAGTGAGCGAAGAAGCTGCTGCTTGCCGGTCTGAGGGATGACAGATGGTACGGCAGAGGGTGGAGTCATCGGCAAAGAGAAATAGAGGATTTTCCAGAGAGTCCGAGAGATCATTGATGAAAACCAGAAAAAGAACAGGGCCCAGAACGCTACCTTGAGGAACTCCAGCCTGCACAGGAAGAGGGGATGAAAGAACTCCATTTAGGGCCACACGTTGACTGCGACAGGAGAGGAAGTCTGCGAGCCATGAGTGGAGATGGCCTTGAATACCATGGGAAGAGAGTTTGGTGAGTAGGGCAGGGTGCCAGACTGTGTCAAAAGCACGTGATATGTCCAGGGATACGGCTCGGATTTCCTGTCTGGCATTGAGGACCTCCATCCATTGATGGGAGAGCAGTAGCAGCATATCTAGGGTAGAGTGACCTGGTCTGAAACCAAATTGATGATTGGAAATCAAGCCATTGGAGAAGAGGAAGGATTTCATGTCTGAAGCGATGATGGATTCCATAACCTTGCTGATGATTGGGAGAAGGCTGATTGGTCTATAGTTACAGGGATCTGTTTTTGCACCTTTTTATGCAGGGCAGTGATGTTAGCAGATTTCCAAGCAGATGGCAGATGACCTTGGGAAAATGAGAGGGTGAATAGAACAGAGAGAGGGTGAGCAAGAGCAGAAGAGCAGGCTTTGAGGACACGTGGGCTGATGCCGTCTGGACCGGTTGCAGAATCTGACTCGAGGTTTGAAAGCAAGCTCTCCACCTTGTCAGGAGAAAAGGATACAGAGTCCAGGGACAGTTGGGTGCGACTGGGTAAAGTGGGTAGAGATAGTGATGGGTTTGGGACACAAGATTTAGCTGCAAACACCGAGTTTAGACATTCAGCTTTATCACGTGTGGAATCAGCAGTGCGGCCATTTGAGGTAAGGGAGGGGATGGAGGGGGAACATACACCAGAAACAGATTTGATTAAACGCCACCAGGATTTTGAGGAGGGAGAGAGGTTTGAGAGTTCAGACTTGAGATGAGAAAGATGTTGTTTTCTGGCTCTCCTGAGGGTAGCTACACACTTGTTCCGAGCTTTGTGGAAAGAACTGAGATTGCCCTCAGTTGGGTTTGCTTTCCATGAGGCAAAGGCAAGTTGTTTCAGGACAACTGCCTCGCCACAAGCTTCAGTAAACCAAGGGCGGGAGGAAGGGTAAGACAACTGAACACGAGAGGGGATAAATCTGTGCATGAGGGAGAGCAAGTTTCTTTGAAAGAATTCCCAGGATGAGTTGATGTTTGAGAAAGTAGTGATAGGAGACCAGTCTGTAAGTTTGATGGCTGCTCGGAGACCCTGCCAGTCGGCTTGAGTGAAATGCCAGACTCGACGGCGGTGAGGTGGTTCTCTGATAACAGCCAGAGAGATGTCCACTTTAACAAGGACGTGGTCAGAAGAACCAATTGGAGCGAAGGAAGAGCAGCAGATATTGTCAGGGAAATTTGTCAAAATCAGATCCAGAAGAGATGGAGTACCATTGGTTGAGATCCGGGTCGGGAAGTTGACCGATTGAGTCAGTCCCAATGAGTCACAGAAAGCTTTTGCTGATGTCCCATGGCAGGTGAGAGAGGTACCCACACCTAGCCAACTGGCGTGATGACAATTGAAGTCGCCACATAAGAGGAAGAGAGAGTTTGGATGAGAAGATAGAAGATGGTCCATGTTTTCGGAGAGTGAGGTGTAGATGGAGTCATCACTGTTCGGTGGACGGTACAGTACACATATAAACATGAGGTGGGAGTGGAGGGGAAGCCGAAGCCAGAGGTATTCCTGGGGGTGTGGGGGAGTGAGAGCAGTGCAGGGAGAGTGAGGAATAGAGTCTTTGATGAAGAGAGCAACACCTCCACCAGGACGAGGCTCAGGTCTGTCATACCGTAAGAGGGAGTAACCAGGGAGAGATACTTGGGAGTCAGACACGTCTTGGGAGAGGAAAGTTTCTGTTAGGCAGATAATGTCTGGTTTGTCAGTGGCAACCTGCATGGAAAGATCTGAAAGGTTTGAGCGAAGGCCCCGGATATTTGAGGTCCACACTTTTAATGAAGAGGTAGGGGAGGAGGATTTGGGTGCAGGAGGTGGAGGGGCGGGGGAGGGTAGGACGAGGGACGAGGGGGGAGGTAAGGAGGGTTGCTGAAGGAGTGTGGGGTATTGCAGAATAGCGAGGGGAGGGGGCCGAATGAGGAGGAGAAAAGGCTCTGTGGTGCTGGGAGAGAGGGGGGACAAGAGACAAGGAAGATGGCAGTTGAGTATTTGAGGAGGTGGAGTGAAGAGATGGAGGTGAGAGGGCAGTGGAGGGAGGCAGGTTGGTGGATGAGAGGGGGGCAACTTAGAGAAGGAAGAGTGAGGGGGATGAAAGGTGGGAGAAAGGTGAGGGGGAATTTTTGAAAGAGGTGAGAGGGAGGCTTGGAGGGAGAAGAGTGGGATGGTTGCTTTGAGAGTGAGAGTGAGGGGTGAGGGGGTGAGTTGGCACTGAAGTTGGAAAAAAGAATGGTTGATGGAAAGCGAGCATCCATGGCAAACTGTGGTTTTTAAAAGTTTTAGGTCAGAGATGCGATTTAACACAATTCTTGATGGATGCAATGAAGGCGAATTCAGAGCATGGAGAGAAGAAGCGCTGTAATAGTTGGATTTTTTAGGCAAGGAATGAAGGAGAGGTCGAAATGAAAGCAGTCTGTTGAAATAGCAGAAGAGTAGTGCATTGTGAAACAGTAAAGAGTACCACATGTGAGAGAGAGGAAGATGAAGCATCATAAGATCGTTTTTGTTGTTAATATTAATGTATGAGAGAGTTCAACAGATTAGGTCATGGAAATGTAAAAAAAAAAAAAAGAAATCGAGGAAGACGAGGAGGAAGTTAAGAGGAAGAAGAAGTAGCAGAATCGGGAGAAGGTGAGCGTGTTGTTGTTGTTGTTGTTGTTGTTGGGTATTTTTTTTTTTTTTTTTTTTTTTGAGATAAGAAAGAGATTAGTTGGGAGAATGGGGGATGTTTGGAAAGTGGGGAGGATGAAAATTGAAGGTAATGGGGAGGATAGAAATTGAAGGTAATGGGGAGAAAAAACAAACAAACAAAAAAAAAAACGATCGAACACCAAGTGGAACCGGTAGGCCTCAAGCCTAGGACTAGGCCTCAAACACCAGGTAAGAACGTCGACATAAATACTCACAAAATAGCACGATTTTTGAAACAAAACCGAACTAGGAACACACATTAACATGTAGGTGAGAAAATTAAACAGTTAAAACGGGACAAATAACAACCGGAACTTAACTTTGAGAATGTCAGCAGGGAGCCCCGAAGGAGACCTCTTGCCGCTCAAAACCGGAACCGGAAGTGATTTAACAGGGGGTTGAGCAGAACCCAAGAACCTTAATTCATCATTAAATATCAATACCTTTTCTTGAACAAGATGAAATATTGCTGGTTGTTCTGTTGGAATGAGTCCTGCTTTGGTTTTTGAATCCGCTGAATATTCATTGTTTTGAAGAGCATTCACAATATAATCAGGGGGTCGATTAATCTCTTCCAGTTGTTGAAATAAACCTTCATCATCATACACCTTTAATTCTCCTAAATGCTCTAATTCTTCCTCCGTCATTTGATCAAAGTCTTTTAACATTTGAAGTTTTTTAGGAGTATATTCTACTGTTGGAACTGTGGAAACATCTTTCATTTTTTCTTGGGAAGTTTTTAAAAGTGGTTTAAAAAATTTCTCTTGTTTTCTTTCAAATGCTTCTTCGCCCGTTAGTTTCTGTCTGCGTTTCTTCTTTGTGTCTTCCTGCTGTTTTACAACTTTTGAAACCAACTCTTGATGTTCCTGAAATCTTCTTGCTCTTTCTTTTGCATCCATTCATTTATTGTAAAATATCATTTAATGAATTGTAAAGATCAACAGGGAAATTTTCCTTTTCTTCATCATTCAAGTAGATGTGTTCAAATAAATCCTTTTCTTTAAATATTTCATCAAATTCTTTATTAACATTAATGCGAGTTGTAATTTCTTCTTCACTAATACTTGCATCTCTGCTTTTCATACGTTTGCGTTGAGTTTCTTTATCAACATCAAAACCGAATGATAAAATCTTCACTCCGCTCAGATGTTTAATAATTTGTCTCGTTCCTTCTGGATTAGTTTCTAATATCCCAAGACCACCAGATTTTAGTGTCCTTAACTCACTCTTACAATGTGAATATTTTGTTGTACCAAGAGAAACCTCCTCAAATATTTGACCTTCATTCCTCAATCGCATATGTTCCTCCACTGAAATATAGTGATAATCTTCACCTTTTACTTCTCCAGGTCTTATTGCTCAAGTTGTTGTTGATACAATGCGTATCACGGGGTGTTTTTTAAGTAAATTTACAATATTCTCATTTGTACTACACAAGAACCTTGATTTATGAAAGTTTTTTTCCAGAAGCAGATTTACCCACAAGATTTACAATAATAGTTGTCATTTATATATGTAATTGTTTGTAAAACAAAAAATATATCCCTTAATATCTCATCTTGTTTCACAACAATCTATTTATATTTTTCAGTCGTGTGCTTCATGTAATCCTCAAATTTCTTTTTACTACATAATGTAGAACAATTATCTCTCCAAAAATTATTGATATCTATTGAATTTAACTTGAATAAAATAAAAGTATAAGCATTGTTTCTGATGGAACGACGAGGAAGTTGAAAGTACGATTGACTAAGATAAATACAATTGCAAGAAGAATGTCTCCCTCTTGTGTAGTAGCTGTCCATTACCGTTTGGTTTCTCTCATTAACACAATCATAAAAGATAACGAGGTTCTTTTTTGATTTCTCCAAATCTTGGGGAGACGGTATATCATCCGTATTATCACTAAGAATACAAGTTATAGGATTTGATTTCTTTTTACATCTCTGTGTATCACAAAATAGTTGAATTATATCTTCAATGTTATAATCATTTAGGTTTTTTGACGTTTAAATAAACAGATTATATCTTCTTTTTGAAGACCAGCATTAAAACCTTGTGAGAGTAGTTGATACTCTGGTTGAAAACTCGACTTTGTGAAAATTATTAAATTATCATAATCTAAAAAGTTGGGAGTGAGGAGCATCTTTAAAAGTAAGCAGGTTTTTCCCCATCCACTTGAACCAACTATGAGACATCTTAATTAATTTGGGAGATTTTTATGGTTGTTAAATTTTATCTTATTTTCCCAAATGGGTAAGAAATCATTCATTTATATATTTGGAAAACAGGTTATTTAATTTATTATTGGCTTTTTTAGAAACTCTATATTTTATCCTAAGTTCAGGTTTAATTTCAAGATAATCCATTATTTTATTTATACAATATCGTGTGTTGATATTTCCCTGAAAATTACATCCATGAATAATATATAACAACAATCCTTTGAACATTTCTCTTATATGTTCAGTTTCTTCCCTTGTAAGGAAAGGTGTGTTATCACCCTCATACTTTACATTCATTTCTCTAATCAATCTTGTAAAGTAATTCATTTTTGGTGTAAATCTAAAAGAATTATTTTCCTTTTTATATTTTTTATTATCATTAATTAGAAGATAATCACAGAATATACATTGTTTATAGGCTTTTGACTCTGTGTTTAATCCCCGTCTTTCACACGCAGGACAATTCTCAAATTTGTCATGTGGAGAATCAGGAAAGTCGAGCATATTTATAAAGTAAAACTTTACTTAAACTGAAATTCATCTATACTTTCAGTTGTATATTGACTCATATTTAATAATATTACCATCGATATCAACATACTTTTTTTCATTACCAGATTCAACGACAACATTTTTTACATTAAAGGTAATTTTAAAATGATCGTAAACTACTATTGAACAAAATGTCATTTCACCTGATATATTAACATCCTTTATTTAATCAGGATTTACATCTTTAGGGTTGTTGAAAAAAATACAAATTTCTCCTTGGATATTACAGATGGTCTTATCTTTTCTTTCTAAAGCTTCATCCATAAGGTTTTTGTTTTTTGATACTTTTTCTTGTTTCATTGCTTTTTCTAGTTTTGAATATATTACCAGAAGGAGAGGAGAAACTTTTGTTCGAGATACTTTAATTGATGTTCTACCAGGTATACTAAAAGCCCTTCCACTGAAGGAAATTGAAGAACTCATATTATTTACCATAATTGTTTTTATCCAATAGTTGTTATATTTATCTTTGTTCAATCTTACATCCTTGACATATTTCTCAGTATCTTCAACAAATGAAGAGGTTGATTGAAACTTGTCTTTTATGTCTTGAAACATTGTATTTATTAAGTGAAAAAGTTGGAGGATAAAATGGTTTTAAGCACAGATTCACCTGTAAAATAAACGAAATTTTCATCAAGAAAATTTTAGTTTAAGCAAAGATTTATTATATAAATATGGTGAATACAACATACTGCGACGTTTGTAATCACAAATATAAACATTATAGAAAACACCTCCGAACTAACAAACACACATTTACTCTATTTCATAAAATATCTCCTCTTGAGTTGGAAAGAAAACATTGTGATATCTGCTCAAAGGATGTTTTGAAGAGTAGTTATAATAGACATCTTCAATCACAAAAACACAAGAAAAATGAGTTTAAAGTAAAGAGAGACTATTATATTGAAAACACTGATGGGGCATTTAAAGGGCATATAAAAATAAGGATTTTTCAATTTGGAGAACCCGGTCCATCATCAATAGCTGAATCAATTGAAATAGTGAAACCTGATGTTGAAAAAGTTATTAAAAAGACATTAAAAGAAATGAAAACTTTAAAGTTTTATATGGGAGTGAAAATGAATATGAAAAGACAAGATGAAGAACAAACTCCTTATATGAGAACAGATCTTCATTTTATAACATCATTTCAAGATTTTTTGAATAGTGGGGTTTATGAAGAACTATCAAAACAAGAGGAGGATGTTGATAATACAGTGGTAGGAAGTGGATTCAATATTAAAAAAATCATCTTTTTAGATATACACATTCTAAAATCAAACCCTCTTAAAGCTTCTTCTTATATTGAATTACCAAAAGAAATAAAACTAAAGAAGGCAGTTGTTAATATTAAGAACAATGATAATAAATGTTTTCTCTGGTCTGTTCTTGCTCACTTTCATCCACCAAAATGTAATTCAGAAAGAGTAAAACAATATATGAAATATGAGAATACCTTGGACATTAAAGATTTTAAATTCCCAATGCCACAAACAGATATGCCTAAATTTGAGAAAAAGAATAATCTTTCTATTAATGTATATGGATTAACGGATACAAACAAAGTTCAAATATTAAAAATTTCAAACAACTATAAAAATGAAGAAACACACATTGATCTTTTATATTTTAGTGTTGGAAATAATTCACATTACACATACATCAATAATTTATCAGGATTAATCTCTTCTCAGGTATTCAGAGCAGCAAACAAAATATATCCTTGTAAGCGATGTCTTTATTCATTTCATACAAAAGAACGATTAGAACAACATTCAAAATATTGTAGTAATCATAAATCAGCTGTAATTACAATGCCTAAACCTGGTGAAAAGATTTCTTTTGAAGATTATAATAAATCTATCATGCACCCATTTGTGATATACGCTGATTTTGAATGTATCCTTAAAAAGATAAATACTGCTTCTCCTAATCCAAAAGAATCATATACAAATAAATATCAAAAACATATTCCTTGTGGTTTCTGTTATTATATCAAATCATCTGTTGGAGAAAAGTAGAACAAACTTGAACATTATAGTGGAAAAAAAGCTTCACAAGAGTTTGTAAAACGATTAGAAAAGGATTGTATAAGACTCACTAAATTAATGAAAGAAACAAATGAACCGATGAAATTAACCAAAGAAGAAAAATTAGAATTTAGAAAGAACAATATCTGTCATATTTGTGAGGGGGAAATTAAGCAGTCTAAAGTTAGGGATCATTGTCATCTTACTGGTAAATATAGAGGTCCCGCTCATTCCTGTTGTAATCTTAATTATAAATTACCTTCTTTTATTCCAGTCTTTCTTCACAACAGCGCCAACTATGATACACATCTATTTATAAATGAACTTTCAAAAACACCAGGGAATATTTCTGCCATAACAAACACAAGCCAAAAGTATATTTCATTTCCAAAAATGATATTCACAAAACCTTTAACTCGTATTAGGTTTCTAGATTCTTACAAGTTTATGGGAACACCACGAGCCTACCTCGCATCAAATCTAAGCTCCACGGACTCTTTTCCAAATCTTAATTCATTCTTTCCAAAAGAGGAAATTCTCACTAAAGAGGAAATTCAGATTAAAGAGAGAATTCAAAGTAAAGAGGAAACTCTAATTAATGAGGAAATTAATGAAGAAATTCTAACTGAAGATGAAATTCTAATTATAAAGAAAATTCGAACAATGAATGAAATTCTAACTAAAGAGGAAATTCTGATTAAAGATGAAATTCTGATTAAAGAAGGAATTCTTACGAGAGAGGAAATTCAAACAAGGAATGAAATTCAAAGTAAAGAGAAAATTCTTACAAGTAAGGGAATTTATCCTTATGATTATATGGATTCATTTATGAGATTTAAAGAAACACAACTTCCTTCAAAAGAAAGTTTCTATAATAACCTTTATGAAGAAGAGATAAGTGATAAGGAATATAAACATGCACAAGAAATATGGAAAATATTTAAGATAAAGAACCTTGGAGAATATCATGATTTATATCTAAAAACAGATGTTTTATTGTTCGCTGATGTGTTTGAAGCTTTTAGATCACTCTGTCATAATAAAAATTGTTATGGATTAGATCCTGCCCACTACTTCACAGCTCCTGGTTTAGCTTGGAGTGCAATGTTGAAAATGACAAAATAAGATATAGATTTAATCAGTGATGTTGATATGCTTTTGATGATTGAGAAGTCCAAGAGAGGTGGAATATCACAAGTATGTTCAAAAAGATATGCTAAAGCAAATAATAAATATCTTCCAAATTATGATAGTGAAAAAGATAGTAATTATTTGATGTATTTTGATGCTAATAATTTGTATGGATGGGCAATGTCTCAATCTCTGCCTTATGGTAAATTAGAGTGGGTGGAAGAAAAGGATTATGAAAAGGCTTTGATGAATATTGTTATTTCTTCTCAAGAGGAATTGAATGACGAAGAAGAAGGTTATTATTTTGAAGTTGATTTGAGGTACCCGAGTGATCTTCAGAATAAGCACAAAGACCTTCCTTTTGCATGTGAGAAAGAAACCCCAAAGAAAGAATGGTTCAGTGATTATCATAAAAGTTTTAATATTAAAGGCAAATCAACAGAAAAATTATTAACAACATTCGATGATAAAGAGGGATATGTTTTGCATCAGAGAAGCTTAAAACAGTTTTTGAGAGAATGATTGAGAGTGGCTAAAATTCATAGAGTTTTAAAATTTAAACAAAGTCCTTGGGTGAAAAAGTATATTCAATTCAATACAGATATGAGAGCAAATACAAAAGTAAAATTTGAAGGGGACTTTTATAAATTAATGAATAATGCTGTATTTGGAAAGACTATGGAAAATGTTAGAAACAGGCAAAACATTAGATTCGCAACATCTTGGAAAGAAGCTTCGAGATTGATAAATAAACCAAGTTTTGAGAGAGAAGAGGTTTTTTCAGAGAACTTTTCTGCAATTCATATGAAAAAGGAAAGTATTGTAATGGATAAACCAATTTATATTGGAACAGCAGTTCTTGAATTATCAAAGATATTGATGTATGATTATTTGTATAATGACTTAAAGAAAGAGTATGGTGAAAATGTTTCATTGTTGTATATGGACACTGATAGTTTTATCCTAGATATAAAAAACTGATGATGTTTATAAAGATATGAAGAAAAATATTGGAGTATATGATACAAGTAATTTCAGCAAGAAGAGTGAGTTATTTTCCAAAAGAATGAAAAGGTTATTGGTAAGTTTAAGGATGAGTTGGGTGGAAAAGTAATGAGTGAGTTTATTGGATTGAGAGCAAAGGCATATGCTTATAAGTATGGTGATCAGATTGATAAGAGGTTAAAGGGAATAAAGAAATATGTAATAAAGAAATCAATAACTTTTAGAAATTATTATAATTGTTTGATGAATAAGAAAGAAGAATATAGGAAAATGAATACAATAAGAAGTTATAAACATAACATATATAGTGAAGAAGTAAATAAAAAGGCATTAGGAGCCTTTGATGATAAGAGATTTATTTTAGATAATGGAATAGATTGTGTTCCATATGGATATTGTATGATCGCGTGTATAAAATAGATTGTGTTTTAACGATGGGAAGATGGGTTAGGGTTTTTTAAGGGCTACCGCCACGTTTTTTTGCAATATATAAATGGTCAAACCAAGTATTAATCAAACTAAAGAGTGAAGAAAATCTCAGTCTTGGTATATAAATGGAAAACATAATGAATGTGAAAAATATCAAATAAGTCTTATTGAAAAAATAACTAAAACAAAGGTAAATAAAACAAATAAGCGAATCAATTTAAAAAGTAGTAAGTTAGAGGATGTAAAGAAAAAAATGAATATCCTTGAATGGACTGAAAACTTTGATGGTTATCAATTGAACAATGAAAAAACAATTTACTATAATCTCAAAATGATATGTGGCTCAGGAGGTGGTCAAACAAGAGCATTAAGAGAAGTTTATCATTTCGTAATAGCACAAAAGGGGTATCTTAAAAAATATAAAGATTCAAATGTTTTGTTTTTCAATATTTTAGATGGGGATTATTGTGCAAAGAAAATTAAACTATTGAAGGAATTTGAGAATGAACAAATCTTTATAGGTTCAATGAGTGAGCTAAACAATATGCATCGGTTATTTGATAAAGAGTGTCCCGAGGGTTAGACGTTTCAGATATTTCTTTCGAATCACCTTTAACAAATCACATTACCACTTTAGTAATTGAACAAATCTTTATCTTATTGCATGGATTATTTGAAAAAAAAGTGTCCCCAGGTTAAAAGGGGAGACAAATAAATTTACCTTGGGATAAAAAGGGGGTTTACTTTTAGGGAAAAAAAATATGAATCGCTGAAAATCCCCCATTTATTTACATGGGGAAAAGTGAGCCAGAACCAGTGTATTCACCCTACTCATATATACACACACACACATATATATATATATATATATATATATATATATATATATATATATATATATATATATATATATATATACATACACATACATATATATATATATATGTATAATATATGAATGTATAAAAACCTCTTGCTAACCACTGAATGACTGACATTAAAGACCTTCCAGGTGATGGAGAAAGCAGAAATTTTGCGTGCCGATGGACACCGACGCTGGTACACCAGAAAAATTCACAGGATCATCAGGCAACATCCATAAATGAAAATATAAATAAATGAAAAAAATAAATGCAGGTGAGTGACCTGAGACAATGGGGAAGCATGGCAATTTTGTGTGCTGATAGAAATCGAAGCCAATACACGAGGAAAAAAAAAACCCATCACAGAATCGTCAGAAAGCATCCATGAATGAAAATATAAAATAAACTAGAAGGGCACTCTGTAGAGCACATACCTGCACCACGTAATGCCTGATCCACGAGAACATATCGGGACCCATGACATCACGTGCAATCATATATATTCCAAAATTCTGAATTTCACATTGATAGCTTCACATTCGATTGCTCTTTTTTGGGGGGGGGGGGTTGTGAAAATTTAGAACCACGCTTTGGGTGACAAAATCCTCTAAAAAAACAAAGAAGCAAACTCATAGCAAATGAATGAATGAATGAATCAATGTCCCATGGGCAATGTACACACGCGAGCCCCTGAGAAGTAAAGTGGGCTATGCCATGAGTGATACAAATTTTGATAAAAAAAGGATCCAAAGTTCAGATTCCATTTAAAAGTAATCCACTTCAATGAAAAAAATACTTGTGTTAGTTTCAAACATGACGTTCAGATTCATGGCGGCAATGTCATGACCTTGAAAGACTACTTTTGGTGCATTTACTCAATTTTGTCCTGGACCTGGGACAACCTCGTTTACTTATCAGGGGCTTATAGTGTCCAAATGAACCCCCTTCTCTGTGGTGTCTGAAAAAACGATTGTGTTTATTATATTGTCTTAAAAAAAAAAGAGTGGCTTTTTTGAGTCCTACAATGAACCCCACGTACTCCCACATACATTCAAACCCTCCCAATTTTCTTCTTCCTTTTCCAAACAAGAGAACTTCTCAACATTCCACCCTGCAAACTTTCCTTTTTGCATACATAATACATAGATGAAAAAATTGGTGGCTTATCACAGCACATTCTGAACAGAGAACAACCCAATCCTCTTCACATCTGGATTCACAAAGGGATGAACAACTGATGAAGGAAGATACCTGTATGAGATTTGCAGGCAACGTGGCATGACGATATCCATCATAGAAAGCCAGTGCAGTGCTGAAACAAGGTACAGGTATACCAAATTGAATGGCGGATGTGATGACACGGCGCCAGGAAACCTGCACGACAAGCGGTGGAGAGAATGAAAGCAATGCAACAAATTAAAACAATAGATAGCAACTTCCTTATATCTGTGGTTAATTTGGTGCATGCTGGCAAAAAAGTTAAGTCATAAACTGACGAACACCCACCGTCCTGCTTTGCTGGCAATCCCTTTATGTTTTTTTTTAATTTCATTTATAATAATAGCATAGTCTTCAGTAAAAAGAACGATCTTTAAATGATAGCACCATAATTATGTTTCTGTGAAGAAAGATGAATCAGTTCTGCTGGCGGAGGCTCGTGTTCATCTGCGTCGGAGAACAGGTAAAACAATGGAAGAAATCAACCGGACGTTGAATGCTAACCACTGTGGGAAGCAAGGAGAAACTGATGATTTTGACATGAACCCTTCGTCTTTCTTTTTGCTCTTGTTCTTTTGCTCGGACAAAGGGTTAACACCTGAAACTGTTACCTGGGAGAAGATGGAGGCATCAGGAGGAGCAGAATTTGCCATTAGATCAAGAACGCAGTTTAGCCTTGAATAAGTTGAGACAACTAGATGGTATCATGAAGCACAAAAACATTGCATTGTCCACAAAAGTCAGAGCATAGAAATCCGGGATCACACCGGTATTGATACATGGAAAGGAAACGTGGACAATGCAGATTGAAGATTTAAACATCGGGGCAATACCCCTGGGTGCTGACCTGGTAGTGGCTGGATAAGATAACGAGGGAAGCACTGCTAAGCATGGATGACCCACAAAATATGTAATGGAGAAGGAAGTACAGGATGTTTCAAAAAGATTGATACAACTTTGACTTCCTGCCATTTCTTTGTTTTTTGACCAATGCCCTTTTCCTTTTCAGGGTTTTGTGGTGTTATTGTGTTATTTACTCCCTGGGACTTCGAGCTCCGTAGCTCAACTATGCCATTAACAGTGAAGCAGAAGACAAAAGTGGTGGCTCTGTGGTATGAGACGAAATCATATGTAGACAACCCGCCGGAGGTTCTGCCAGGAATATGACCTCAGGACACGTGATCGACCCACAAATTGTGCCACTCAACGTGTTGTGAATCATTTTGAGCACAAGGGTACAGTGGCAGGCTAGCATCAGTAACCAAGGGCCAAACCAACATCGACTTATTGGGACTGTCCACTGCAGAATCCCGCACGAAGTCCCACCGCCGGCACTCCCGGAAGCTAGGCATCAAACCAACCAACATCAGTCTGGCGTATCCTCACAAAGGAAGTGAAGCTTTTCCCATACATCTATATTAGGCATAAACTGAGTAAAGATGACATGAGAAGGAGACTTCATATGTGCAATTGGCTCAGTGACAGGATGGATCGGTACCCAAACTGGATCAACCTGATCTGATTCAGTGATGAAGCCCATTTCCACTTGAATGGTGTCAGCAACAACCACATTAACATTTTCTGGGGGACAGAACCACCTGAAGAGATCACTGAGAGGTACGTGAAAAGGCCTAAGGTCACATGTTTCTGCACCTTCAATGCCAGATGGGGAAAGCTAGGGCCTTACTGGATTGAGAATGAGAACAGCAGGATGGTGACAATCAACGGTGAGCGCTACCGGGCCATGCTCCAGAAGTTCCATTATGATCTACCCCAAAGGGTCACCCCAAACCAGCTCAGCATGACCTGGTTTATACAGGAGGGTGCACCCCCGCATACAGCTGGTGACACCATCACTGTCCTGTGGCAGCTCTTCAGAAACCGCCTCGTTGCCCTGGATACAGCTCATGACTGGGCATCCCGTAGCCCAGATTTTAACCCTCTGGACTACTGGTTCTGGAGGGCTACCAAGGGCTCTGTCTATGCCAACCACCCTGCCACACTGGATGATCTGAAGCAGGTGGTGTCAGACTTCCCCCAGGCAGTGCCACATGAGATCTACAGGAAAGTTGGACAGAACTTTGGAGTCAGGTTCAATGCCTGTCTGAACTGCGGAGGGGCACACATCGAGAACATCAATTACAAGGATTTTGCGTTAATGCCAATTTCAGACCTTGGGCTCTCATTAACTCTAGCAGTGACTTACTGCAATAGCAATCAGTGATAGAAAATACCACGTCATAAGCTTTCAAGAAATGTTTAGTTCACGTTCCTGAGGTTTCAGTTTCTTTGTAAATAAACACTTAAAGTTGCATCACTCTTTTTGAAACACTGTATATACCGATGGATTTTGTTTTTTTAATGGCATGAACAAACTTTGGTACATCACATGTGATAAAGGTTGCGGTCAAGTTGCATCGAAATTGTATGTGTGGTTTCAAAAAAGAAAGCAAATACATATTTTGGGGGGAAACCCCCCTTACAGCCCCTTAGACCCCAATTTTTCCAATATCATGAACAAACTTTGGTAAATCATGGGTGATGAAAGTTGGGGTGAAGTTTCATCAGAATTTCACGTGTTGTTTCTGCGAGTTTCATCAGAATTACGTGTGTTGTTTTTGCGAAGACAGCAAATACCTATTTTGGGAGGGGGGCAACCCCCGGTAGACCCCAACTCTTTTTTAATGCCATGAACAATATTTGGTACATCATGAGTGATGAAGGTTGTCGTCAAATTTCATTGGAATTGTGCGCTTTGTTTCTGAGAAAAAAAGCAAATACCTATTTGGGGGGGGGGGCAACCCCCATCGACCCCCTAAGGGCCAGATTTTTTTTTAATGCCATGAACATTGGTACATATACGGTGATGAACGTTGTGGTGAAGTTTCATTGAAATCCAAGAAGTTGTTTTTCATTTCAGAGAAGAAGTTGAAAGTATTTGTGGACAGATGGACAGACAGATGGATGGACAGATGGACGGACGTGCCATCATGTGAGCTCACTGGAACTACGGTCCAGGTGAGCGAAAAAAAGGATGGAAAGAAGAGAGATGAGTATGATAAAATAGATGAATGGATCGTCTCTGGAAGAAAGAATTCCGAGCTTTGAATTCGGGAAGATATTAAAATATTGTTCTGGAAATGACTCCAAATGAGTTAAACATGTTCAATATAGCAAAGTTATTCATTTAATAAGTGTCTCAGCAGAAGCGTCAAGTAATTAAATGTGATATTAGACATGCGTCACTGATGCAATACAGTAGTTAGATACCGTCAACCTTCCCCATTGTGTTTCTAAAATTATCAACTGGCTTGACCACATATATTGACGTTTTACCCTGTGGAATCTGTCACATATGTCTCTTTCAAAGTTCTGTTCGGCCTTGGAGGGCAAGTTTAGGCAGGGAATCCCATCGAGTAAACCGGGCCGAATGGCAGCTCTGAGCAGCCCTGTGAGGACATGGAGGAGTCGCTCTGCCCACCAGGCCAAGCGGCGGCCCAATGGTGAATGAGAGGCGAGGGGCAACGTATGTAAAGCATCATCGGTGACATGCGTGGCTGAGCTGTTAAAAGGTGAGGGCGAGAAGGAAGCGAGAAAAGAACCTGAGAGACGCTGAAACGAAGGTTGCGCTGGACTGGAGCTCCCGCGAGCCAACCATGTCTCAACCAATTGAGCCACGTCTCACCTGTTTGAAGTGCACCACTCTGCCTCTTCTCCATGGTGGCCCTTGCCTGTCTGGAGCGACCAGGATCTTCCAGTGCTTGCGGAACTCACCTGATTTGCCCAACAATCTCTTTCAGTCCTGTCAATTCCCTCAGTCTCTCTATCATGTGTGCATGAGGACTGAAGACAGAAATAATTAAGGTTCCAGTTTATTCGTTGGTTTGTGGGCACGTATCATCAGTTAATGGGTTAAGGGGGTTCGTTTTATTGTCCTTATCGATTACAAGCAAAGGTACCCAGTTTTGCCAGGCAGCATTGGGTCCCTCATCCCACCCCGTCCCCTCCATCATCGCACCCCTCCCTTTGCTTCCTCCCACCCTTCCCCTTGACCCTGACTTCTCCCACTCCTCCTCCTCCCAATTCACCCCTCCTTCCACACCCACCTCCCACTCCTTCACCCACACTCCCACTCCTTCCCATCCCACTCGATCCCATCCCCTCCCACTCGATCCCATCCCCTCCAACCCATTCCCCTCCCTCCTCCACCTTCCTCCCACAAAGGAATCTTCTCATCAAAAGAAGGCATGGTAGAGATGTAATGAATCTGGAGAGTATTCAGCGATTGTTTATTGGAGAGCGCTCACCAAGTGGCTTAAGCACTCAAACAAGCACTCCATTCAAAATTGCTGATAAGGAACAGCTTTCTTGGTAACTGAACACACCCGTGGACATTTTAAGTCAAGGAACTTGGTGCTGTCCTGGTTCACAGTTCCTGACCAATGGGGACCAACACATGTCTCATAACCATCCCTATCAGTGCTAGTCGATGCATTCAAATTCCCCAAGACGAGAAGGGTATCTCACCTGGGGCACTGATCAACCATAGGCTGGAGCGCGACATAGAATGCGTCCTTCACGATGAGATCACTCACCTCAGTTGGAGCATTTTCAGTGATCAGGGAAACAACACCCAAGGAGTGATGAATCCTTGGGCTCATAATATGCTTGTTGACCGGTGTTACGTCAATTATCATTGGAGTCAGCTTATTGGAAACAGCTACAGCAACTGCTTGGACATGGTAATCATCAGAGTGACCAGACCAATATTATGTATAACCATCCGCCATGATCTCACCACTATCCAGTCTCCGAACCTCAGAGTGCTGCAATACCGATGTTCAAACGCTTGAGCTCAGATAACAGAGACAGGTGATCATCCTCTCTTCGGGATACGACATTCCAGGCACCCACCCAAAGGGAGCGTGTCAGGTTTACCCAAGGAGACCACCTTCTGGTGAATGACACCTCAGCACCACTCCACCACACACCACCACAGTCTGACCAAGGATGTTTACCCCATGCTTTTCCTGTCATTAAGAAATGGGGGTCCCAAAGGCATTGCCCCAATCCCGTCATCCGGTGAGCTGCCCTGCGATGGGCAGCAGCACAGGAGATATTTCCACGGAGTGGGTTTTCAGTTTCCTTTGCGTTTGTGGGTTTTGCAGAATGAAGTGTTTTTATGGTAACCAGAGTGCAAATCCTGCCACCAACTTTCAAAAAAAGTAAGTAACCCAACAGCGGGATGACATCCGCAGAAACAGTTGGGAAATAGATATGGATGGCCATCAAGTCACATGGATCTCCTCTGCTGTTTGACAGGTTTCGTTTTTAATCCTGCTGGGTGTTAATATCCATACACCCTCCTCACCAGACAACCTGGTGGGTGAGACGGTTTGGTGGCCGACAACCCAACAATGAAACAGGTTAGTACAGGTTTAGATGGTACCTGTATAGCAAGTCACAGAGCTAATCTGGCCTGACGTGACAGTCACGTGACTGGAATGAGCTTTGCAATACCCGTTACCATTCTGGAGCAGAATGTTGCTGCCAAATTTCGCCTGGTCTGGCCAAGCGGTTTGGCCGGAGAAGTGGAAATAGGAGACAGACGGACAGACTGTACCAATTCTTCCTATAGATGTGCATGAGAATTCAAATATAAAATGTAAAAATGAAATAAATAAAGGAAAAATGCAATAAAATCTTCAAAAATCAAATTTGCATTCTTAATGAAACCACAAACCTGACAGCCTTGGATAGCCTGCTTGAAAAAATTATCCAGTAGAAGGTTGTCCAGATTTGGGTTTCGGTCAAAGGCTTCCTTGATTTTACCAAGGAATACACTGGAGGAAGGCATGAGGACAGGTCAGTCAGACAGCAGATTATACATTTGGATAAGCTCAACAGATAGATTTAAAACTTCAGAGTGGAGAAGTATTAATGGAATCGATTGCTTTTCCAACTCATTTTAAAGCACCAAGCACCCATTGCTGGGAAAATTTACTAATATAATGACAACAGAGCAAATCATGACCGTTTAAACCAGTATTTTTGGTCAGTACTGCAGTATTAGCAATGAAACTTAAGAGATGCAACAAGTACACCACCCCCATGCCAAATCTATACTAATAAAAGGCAATGTGTGTGTGCATGTGTGCGTGCGTGCGTGCGTGCGTGCGTGCACATATGGGGTTTCAGAATGTGGAATGGCATCCTCCCAGGTCAGGTATGGGAGCATGTGCCAGAACAGCGCGTCGCTGCGTCCACTTTCCGTCAGTACTCCAGGGGCCTCCGTCTGGCCATCCCCCAGGCGGATGCCAGGCCCATCCCCATCTCCTTGAGATGATGGTCAACCTGCTGCAACCATGAGGCACGTGGTCGGCCCACTGGCCTCCTCCACTCATGAGACTCCCTCGCTGAGAGAATCTGGTGAGCAGGATCAGCATCAGGAAAACGAGCCACATGTCCATACAGCCGCAACTGACGCTCACGGACTATGCAGGTAACAAATCTCATCCGAGTCTCTCTCAGCAACCGCTCGTTGGACACAAAATCCGACCAGCGATAGCCAAGGATTCTCCGAAGACACCTGGTATCAAAGGAATTAAGTCTCCGTCTCAGATCCTTGGTCAGAGTCCAAGGCTCGCACCCATAGAGCAAGACTGGAAGTACCAAGGACCTGAAGACTCAGACTTTCGTCCTCCCGCACAGGTACCGGCAGCGCCACACCCCATGATCCAGTGAATCCATGACTCCCCAGGCCCGACCCAGACGTCTATTGACCTCTGACTTGCAGCCAGCAGAGACATGAATATCACTGCCAAGGTAAGTGAATCTCTCCACGACCTCAACATCCTCACCACAAACAGACACAGACAGGACAGCAGCATCCAAGATGTCACCGAAAGCCTGCTTCTTAGTTTTGACCCAAGAAACCCGTAATCCCAGCGGCTCCGACTCCTCATTCAGCACCTCGAGGGCCCCCAAGAGGATGTCTAAAGTCTCCGCAAAGATGACTGCATCGTCTGCAAAATCAAGTTCCGAGATCTTGACATTCCCAAACGATGCACCGCAACTTGATCTCTCCGACATCCTCCCTAAAATCCAGTCCATACAAGTGCTGAAAAGTGTGGGGGCAAGTACACATCCCTGACGAACTCCAGTAACAACTGGAAATAAGTCAGAGGTGGTACCACCACACTTCACAGCACTCTCAGAACCAGAGTAGAGTTCAGACATCAGATCGATCAGTTTTGGTGGCACCCCACGAAGACCAAGAATCCTCCAGAGGACATCCCGATTCACTGAATCGAACGCTTTACAGAGATCAACATAGGCTGCAAGCAGCCCCTGCCGAAACTCTCGTCTGCGTTCGGTGAGGACACGAAGGGCAAGGATACGGTCAATCGTTGACCTCTTTGGTGTGAAGCCTGACTGCTCTGGACGCTGGTGCTCAAGCAGATGGTGGCGAACCCTATCAAGAATTATCCGAGCAAAGACCTTGCCCGGCACTGAGAGCAGCGTCACCCCTCGGTAGTTGTTGCAGTCTTGGCGATCACCCTTCCCTTTCCAGAGAGGGACAACAAGGCTCCTCTTCCAGTCAGTTGGGATGATGCCTGTGTTCCAGGCAGAGCACAAAACTGCATGCAACGACACGAGTGCAGCATTTCCACCAGCCTTGAGAAGTTCGGCATGGATGCCACAAATCCCTGGAGCTTTGCCCCATTTCAACTGGTTCACCGCAGCCCGTGTTTCCACAAGCGAAGGTGGACCACAGTTGATTCGTGGGTCAGCAACAGGGATTGTAACACCCTTGACATCCAACTCGACAGCTGGGGGATCAGCCTGGTACAACCGCTCAAAGTAACTGGCCCAGCGGGCATTCACTTCAGACTCCTCTGTCAAGAGCCTACCACTCTCTGCTCGAACTGCAGTGCTCCGAGGGATGGGCTTGGATGAACGTAATGCGCGAATTCCCCTGTAAGCGGGACGAGAATCACCTGTCCACAGGTGATGCTCTACCCCCTCACTGATTCATCGCACATAGGCCTCCTTGTCCACCCTCAGTGCACGTACAGTTTTACGCCTCAGCTCCCTGAACAGCTCAGCTCTGCCATTCAGCCTGGCCCTGCGACTCTGGTCAATGGTATCCAGTGTCCCTTGAGAGACAAAATTCTTCTTTGCCCTGCGGTGAGTTCCAAGACATCCACCGGCAACATCAAGGACGGTGGTCTTGAAGGCGCTCCACAACTCTTCAGGACCCCCCAAAGCACCCAGACCCCCCAAGTGTCCACTCAGCCTGTTCGCAAACTCCTCAGCTACTCTCTCATCCCTGAGCTTGGCAACATCCAGCCTAGGCTGGGATGGTACCATTCTCCAGGATTTAAGGTGCAGCTTTAGAGTTGCTACAACAAGCCTGTGGTCAGTATTGAGGAACTGAGCACTCCGGTAGACCCTGCAGTTCTGGATCATCCTCCAACGACCGTCAATGAGGACATGGTCAATCTCCTTTGCCACACCGCCAGCGTTGGAATACCAAGTCCAGCGATGAGCTTGTGGGCGCTGAAACCATGAACCAGCCACCCTAAGTCCATGACTTCTTGCAAAGTCAAGGAACTTCATGCTATTCTGGTTCATAGTTCCTGACCCATGGGGACCAACACACACCTCATAACCATCCCTATCAGTTCCAGTCGATGCATTGAAATCCCCCAAGACTAGAAGTGTATCTCGTCTGGGGCACTGATCAACCACAGACTCGAGTGTGGTGTAGAATGCATCCTTCACGGTGAGATCACCTCGCCTCAGTCGGAGCATAAACAGAGACCAGGGAAATGACACCTAAGGAGTGACGAATCCTTAATCTCATAATACGCTCGGTGACCGGTGTTACCTCAATTATCATTGGGGTCAGCTTATTGGACACAGCTACAGCAACTCCTTGGGTATGGTAACCATCAAAGCGACCAGACCAATAGTAAGTGTAACCACCCACCATTATCTCGCCGCAATCCGGTCTCCGAACCTCAGAGAGAGCTGCAATCCCGATGTCCAAACGCTTGAGCTCAGATGATAACAGAGACAGGTGATCATCCTCTCTTAGGGATAGGACATTCCAGGCACCCACCCGAAGGGACCGCCTCAGGTTAACCCAAGGAGACCGCCGTCTGGTGGACGACACCTCAGCACCACTCCGACACACTCTCCCGCAATCTGACCCAGGGATGTTACCCCGTGGTTTCCCTCCTATCAAAGATTGGGGGTCCCGAAGGCTTTGCCCCAATCCCGTCATCCGGTGAGCTGCCCTGAGAAGGGAAGCTGCACAGGAGGTACTCCCACGGAGTGGGTTTTCAGATTTTTTTGCGTTTTTGCGTTTTGCGGAATGAAGGGTTTTACGGTGGCCGGAGTGCAAATCCTGCCACCAACCTCCAAATAAGAAGTAACCCAACTGCAGGAGGACGTCTGCAGACACAGTTGAGCACTAGATATGGATGGCAGTTGGCTCACAAGGAGCTCCTCCGCCCTTTGACAGGTTTTGTTTTTAATCCTGCTGGGTGTCCATATCCAAACACCCTCCTCACCAGAAAACCTGGTGGGGGAGACGGTTTAGTCGCCGACAACCCGACCATGGAACAGGTTAGTACAGGTTTACATGGTACCTGTAGCAGGTCACAGATCGAACCTGACCTGACATCCTCCCAGGGTGTGTTCAAAGTATCCACCCTTCATTTCGGTAAGAGGTCACGATTCATGGACCAAGCTGAGAAGTTTTCCGTTTTCAAAGTTTTGTGCCGAGGTCTCTTCAGGATCGTCACTGAGCCCAGGACGGATTCCAACTGTAGTTCGTTTGTGATAATATTCCCAGGGATGGTTTTAATATCTCTGAGGTTCTTTCTCACCACTGGAACAACTTTGGCATTCTTCAGCTTCAAGGATCTTTTCACTTTGTGCTTGAGGTCTTGGTATTTGGTCATTTTCTTGATTTCTGCGTTGTTCGTCCAAAATCAGTGGTATAAACACCTCAATCAGCAATGCCTTCTTTTCTCTTTTTTTGCACCGAAGTATGATATCTGGTCGCAACGCTTTGTTTTCGATGTTCGTGCCCGATGGGATCATAAGCTTGTACGTGAGCGGTACCTCAATGTTTTCAATGATTGCTTTTGGTTTATTTTCCCACAAATATTCTGGAATTGGAATATTAAAGTTTTTGCAGATATGCCAGCGGATTACTTTACAAACTTTGTTGTATCGTCGTGTGTACAGCTGTTCTGACACGTATTTTTGTAATTTTTTCATGTTCGGTCATCAAGCGTCACACATCATTCGCTTTGCAAACCCGACCACCACCATCACCTGTATTTTTTTCCTCCTCTTCCCCACCCTTTTCTCTCACTCTATCTCTTCGTTGCTCTCCCCTCCTCATAAAATGCAGCACTCTCCTCTCACACTCTTATCTATCTCTTCTTCTTCTTCTTCTTCTTCTTCTTCTTCTTCTTCCAGTCTCTCTCTGTCTCTCTCTCTCATCAACGTACAACTTTGCGACTCAGCCGAACAGTAATGGCTCATGTCTTGCTGCAGCACATGAGCAAATTCACACAGCACAAACATGAGAATCGTGCAGCCTTCTCTGGCGTGTCGAGAAGAAGCCAGCAAGCGAGACCTTTCTGTCTCCACCATGTACCTCACCCAACTCTCTATTTTCCAATCATGCCCTCGTGTCTCTGAGGTCACATCGCCCAACCTCGGGAGTGTGACTTGCCGGTCCAAAGCCGAAAAGGCGCGATTTTTTTTGCCTGCTCAGAAATGCTCGACTCTGTTGTTGTTGTTGAAAACGTGGTTCATATATTTCCGGTTTTGTAAATGCAAAAACATCGGAAAAGGTCATGGGGGCAATCACACACTGGGAGCAATTAGCCTCAGACCCTACCCAATTAACACAGCACCACCACTGCGTGGTGATACGAACAACTTAAGCCGGCAGTTTTCCATACTTGAATTACATTGAGATGTCTCCTGCTCGTCCACGGACCACGCTACACTTTACAATCATACATTAACTATGAAGTTGCTTCATCGACCCCACAAACAAAACATTATTATAGATTTCAGGTCAGGTTTCTGAGGAAGTTGATACATTGGACAAATGACACATTAAGGTAACAAGAGACCTCGTTAAATGTGGTTATTCCTTGTCAAATGGTGTGGCGTTGAGTGGCATGGGAAAACTTGGCTTAAAGGAACTGTACTTGAGCACCTTTGTGAGTACGAATGAAGCAGAACTCTCATCTGAAATGGTCATCGGTCAGATCAGATATGGGAGCATTCACCGGAGCAGTGCGTCACTGCGTCCACTTTCCGCCGGTACTCCAGGGGCCGCTGTCTGGCCATCCCCCAGGCAGATGCCTGGCCCATCCCCATCTTCTTGAGATGCCGATCAACCAGCTGCAACCACGAGGCACGTGCTCGGCCCATTGGCCTCCTCCACTCACGAGGCTCCCTCGCTGAGAGAATCTGGTGAGCAGGATCAGCGTCAGGACGTCAATACAGCCGCAACTGACGCTCACGGACCATGCAGGTAACAAATTTCATTTGAGTCTCTCTCAGAAACTGCTTGTTGGCTACAAAGTCCAACCAGCAATAGCCAAGCATTCTCTAAAGAGACCTGGTGCCAAAGGAATTGAGTCTCCGTCTCAGATCCCTGGTCAGAGTCCAAGTCTCACATTCGTAGAGCAAGACTGGAAGCACCAAGGACATGAAGACTTGGACTTTTGTCCTACTGCAAAGGTAATGACAGCACCACACCCCATGATCCAGTGAATCCAAGACTCTCCAGGCCCAACCCAGACGTCTAATGACCTCTCGCTCACAGCCAGTGGAGACATGAATATCACTGCCAAATAAGTGAATCTCTCCATGACCTCAACATCCTCACCACAAACAGATACAGATACAGATACAGACAGGACAGCAGCATCCAATATGTCATTGAAAGCCTGGACCTTACTTTTGACCCAAGAAACCCATAATCCCAGTGGCTGAGACTCCTCATTCAGCACCTCGAGTGCCCCCAAAATGATATCTAAAGTCTCCGCAAAGATGACTGCATCATCTGCGAAATCAAGGTCAGAGATCTTGACATTCCCAACTGATGCACCGCAACTTGACTCTCCCACATCCTCCCCAGAATCCAGTGCATGCAAGCGTTGAAAAGTACTGGGGCCAGTACACACCCCTGATGAACTGCAGTAACAACTGGAAATAAGTCGGAGATGGTACCACCACATCTCACAGCACTCAGTAACAGGGCATAGTTCAGACATCAGATTGGAGGATTCTTGGTCTTCGTGGGGTGCCACCAAAACTGATCAGAGGGCTTCCCGTTTCATTAAATCAAATGCTTTGCAGAGATCAACATAGGCTGCAAGCAGCCCATGCCGAAACTCTCCGCTCCAAGTGCAGTACACCGAGGGACGGGCTTGGAGGAACGCAACGTGTGAATTCCCCTGAAAGCATGATAAGAATCACTTGACCACAGTTTATGCTCTACCCCCTCACAGATTCCTCGCACATAGGTCTCTTTGTCGACCCGCAGCGCACATACAGTTTTACGTCGCAACTCCCTGAACAGCTCAGCTCTGCCATTAAGCCTGGCCTTGCAACTCTGGTCATTGGTGTCCAGTGTCCCTTGAGACAAAATTCTTCTTCTCTCTATGGTGAGTTCCAAGACATCCACTGACAACATCAAGGATGGTCATCGTGAAGGCACTCCACAGATATTCAGGATTCCCTAAAGCACCCAGACCCTCAAAATCCCCACTCACTCAAACTCCTCAGCTACGCTCTCATCTTTGAGTTTGCCAACATCCAGCCGGGGCTGGGATGGTGCCATTCTCCTGGATTTAAGCTACAACTTCAGAGTTGCTACCACAAGCATGTGGTCGGTATTGAGGAACTGAGCACTGCAGTAGACCCTGCAGTTCTGGATCATCCTCCAGCGATCATTGAGCACATGGTCAATCACCTTTGCCACACCACCAGCATTGGAATACCAAGTCCAGCAATGAGCCTTGTGGGCGATGAAACCATGAACCCGTCACCCAAAGTCCATGACTTCTTGCAAAGTCATCGAACTTCGTGCTGTTCTCGTTCACAGCTTCAGACACATGGGGACCAACACATCTCATAACCATCTCTGGCCGTGCCATTTGATGCATTGAAATACCCCAAGACGAGAAGAGTATCTCGCCTGGGTATTGAGAAGAGTATCTCGCCAACCACATACTCGAGCGTGGCATAGAATGCGTCCTTCTCGGTGAGATCACTCGCTTCAGTCAGAGCATACACAGAGACAAGTGAAACGACACCCAAGGAGTGACGAATCCTTAACCTAACCCTAACCCTAACCCTAACCCTAACCCTAACAAATCGTCTCATAATACACTCGCTGACTAGTGTTTCCTCAATTATCACTGGAGTCAGCTTATTGGACACAGCTACAGCAAGTCCTTGGACATGGTAACCATCAGAGCGACCACACCAATAGTAGGTGTAACCACCCACCATGATCTCAGCACTATCCTGTCTCTGAACCTCAGAGAGTGCTGTAATTCCGATGTCCAAACTCCTCAGCTCAGATGATAACAGAGACAGGTGATCATCCTCTCTTAGGGTTCGGACATTCCATAAACCCATCTTCAGGGACCGCCTCAGGTTAATCCAAGGAGACCGCTGTCTGGTGGATGACACCCCAGCACCACCATGACACACATGACTACAATCTGATCCGGGAAGGTGACCCTGTGGTTTTCCTGCTATCATCAAAGATTGGGGGTCCTGAAGGCTTTGCCCTAATCCTGTCATCTAGTGAGCTACCATGCGGAGGGCAGCTGCACAGGAGGTACTCCCATGGGGTGGGTTTTCAGATATATTTGCGTTTTTGTATTTTGTGGAGTGAAGGGTTTTCCGGTGGCCAGAGTGCAAATCCTGTCACCAACCTCCCCCCAAAAACTAACCCAACTGCAGGAGGACATCTGCATACAGTTGGGTACTAAATATGGATGGCCGTTGGCTCACAAGGAGCTCCTCCACCCTTTGACAGGTTTTGTTCTTAATCCTGCTGGGTGTCCATATCACGTACCCTCCTTACCAGGAAACCTGCTGGGGGAGATGGTTTACTCACCGACGACCAGACCATGAAACAGATTAGTACAGGTTTACATGGTGCCTGCAGCAAGTCACAGATGTAATCTGGCCTGACCTGACAATATGGTCAGAGATGGAACTCAAAACAAGAAAAAGTGTCAAATATAATCAACAAGTCTGCCACAATGAAATCCACAACCGCCTTGTACCTGCGGATTATGCAGCCACCTCTCCACATCAGAGCAATTCCTCCATAATTCAAGGACCAATTGAAGTCCTTTGCCGCTTGCCGCAACAGCATGAATCCCTGGGCATAAGAGATGATCTTGGAGGCATATAAAGCCTGGAGGGAAATAAAGAAAGAAATAATATCAACACAAGTCTGAAGACGACGATGGTTCACGAGCGGTATTTGACGATGCAGATTGTTTCAGAAGTCAAGGTTGAGACGATGTGATAATTTTTGACCAAGTTATAAAAATGATCAACATTATGTGGTACGAGCGACAGGTTATTAGCTGCACAATGTCGAAAACCCGGTTTCGTTCAACAACTTTCAAAATTTGACCTTTGCATAACCTTTAAAGGTCACAAAACAATGTTGTGGACATTAAAATAAGAAAACAGGATACATGCTATAGCTTATTGGAGTTAGTTCGTCGAAGAAGGTCGAAAACCCGGTTCGATTCCCACAACTTTGAGAATTTGACCTTTGTGGCCTTTAAAGGTCAAAGGTCAAGGATTATGACCTTTGGTGCAAAACTTCCTCTGGAACATTCCAGGAACAATTTAACGTCATATAGACTATATGGCATTTCACACTCATCGGATTATCAATACTTTGATGAAATCAGCGTAAAAACAAACTTGAAGGGGGCGCCACGGGCAAGGTGTTCGAGATAGAGCAAAATGGTTTCAAGACTTTAGGTGGCTAATGACCTCAAGATTATACGTAAAAAATATTGTCATCCTAGCTCTCAAAGTTTGGGCGGTCGTCTGATTTTTACGTCAAAATTCGAAATTTTCTAAGTTTTTGACCTTGTGATGAAAATTAAAAATCGGACAACGCCAACTTTTAGATAATTCATTTTGCTATTCAAATACTGAAGAACCCATTCCATTCAGTCAATTCCCTAGGAGAAGATAGATTTTTAATCCGACTACCCCCCTAAAAATGCTATTTTTTGGGCGTGGCTCCGCCCACAATGGGAGTAGCACGCCCTCATCCAGCAAAACACAACTAGACATTGATATCGAACACATAACCAAGTTTCATCAAGATCTGATCAAAGTCCACGGAGTTATGCTCTGGACAGACAGACACACAGACACACAAACATAACAAATATAGTGGTCACTCTGGCTGGCGCTCGTGAACCAATAAAGCACCACAAACTGAAATTGAGACAGTACATACACAAATTACACAACTAAATAAAAAAAAATGCTTTGACTATACCACCAAAAGTATTGGGACATCACACCAAGCTTGAAATGAAACCTGCCAACCTGTCTGTGCACATCTTGCCACCAATGCTAAGCAGCATACGCCACATAAAACTGTGACTGGTATTTAAACTCAGTTGTATTCAAAATTCTGTGAAATAAAAAGCTGAATGACCTTGACCTTCAATCTCAAACGGTCAAGTGTGAGACATCCACAATTTTTTTTTTTTTTTGTATACCTTGGTCGAGGCTCGTATGAGAGCAAACACACAACTCACAGCAAGGAGGCATGAGACAAGAGGGGCGGGAGTGGAAGGGACAAAACAGTGGGGAACAGACACATTAGGTGAACTGTGGAAGGGAGAGGGATGGGGATGGGACGGGGAACATGGCGAAGAGAAGATGGACATTTCAGGGACTTTCAGGAAGGAAAGCAGGAGAAATGAAGGAAGTGGGCTTGGGTGGATTATCGGGGGTAGAAAAGATCGAGGATTTGGATGGGGGAAGATAAGAGGTGGTGGTGAACAGCTGTTTTGAAAGCCTGGAGGGAAGAATGGGAAAGAATAGAGTGAGGAAGTTTATTCCAAAGGCGGGAAAAAAGAGGAATGAAAGAGTGAAGATGAGCAGTGATTCGTGATTTTGGTAGTTTTACCAGAAGGGGGTTGTTGGCGGACCTTGAGCGCCCTGTGGAAATGTGGTGGGGACAAATCGCAGAGAGAGCAGGGGGGGCAAGGCTGGAGAGGAGTCGGTAGAAGACAGAAAGACCACCGACTAACCTGCTGTGATTGAGTGAGAGGCCCAAAGACTCAGCTTCATTGCGGGAGATGCCGATGATCTTAAATGCCCTGGTTTCGACAGCGTTAAGCCGAGAAAGGTGGAAGGCAGGAGCACCAGCCCAGAGGGGAGAGCAGTACTCCATCAGGCTACGGACAAAAGCTTTGTAAGTGGTCAGGAGCTCAAGAGGGCCGAGGAAGGACTTAGCACGACGGAGGATTCCAGGTCGGCGACTGGCTTTTGAGGCGAGGTTGGAAATGTGACTTTCCCAGGAAAGGTCATGGCAGATAGTGAGACCTAGAAGCTTGAAAGAAAAGACTTCTTCCAGAGGATTGTTGAGAAAGTGGATGGGGGGGTTTTGTAAACGGTCCTTTCGAAGAGACATAGTGAGAGTGTGAGATTTGTCTGGATTGAAAGACATGTTCCACGTGTTGGACCAGTTTGTGATTTTATCCAGATCTGCAGTGAGCGAAGAAGCTGCTGCTTGCCGGTCTGAGGGATGACAGATGGTACGGCAGAGGGTGGAGTCATCGGCAAAGAGAAATAGAGGATTTTCCAGAGAGTCCGAGAGATCATTGATGAAAACCAGAAAAAGAACAGGGCCCAGAACGCTACCTTGAGGAACTCCAGCCTGCACAGGAAGAGGGGATGAAAGAACTCCATTTAGGGCCACACGTTGACTGCGACAGGAGAGGAAGTCTGCGAGCCATGAGTGGAGATGGCCTTGAATACCATGGGAAGAGAGTTTGGTGAGTAGGGCAGGGTGCCAGACTGTGTCAAAAGCACGTGATATGTCCAGGGATACGGCTCGGATTTCCTGTCTGGCATTGAGGACCTCCATCCATTGATGGGAGAGCAGAAGCAGCATATCCAGGGTAGAGTGACCTGGTCTGAAACCAAATTGATGATTGGAAATCAAGCCATTGGAGAAGAGGAAGGATTTCATATCTGAAGCGATGATGGATTCCATCACCTTGCTGATGATTGGGAGAAGGCTGATTGGTCTGTAGTTATAGGGATCTGTTTTTGCACCTTTTTTATGCAGGGCAGTGATGTTAGCAGATTTCCAAGCAGATGGCAGATGACCTTGGGCAAATGAGAGGGTGAATAGAACAGAGAGAGGGTGAGCAAGAGCAGAAGAGCAGGCTTTGAGGACACGTGGGCTGATGCCGTCTGGACCGGTTGCAGAATCTGACTCGAGGTTTGAAAGCAAGCTCTCCACCTTGTCAGGAGAAAAGGATACAGAGTCCAGGGACAGTTGGGTGCGACTGGGTAAAGTGGGTAGAGATAGTGATGGGTTAAGGACACAAGATTTAGCTGAAAACACCGAGTTTAGACATTCAGCTTTATCACGTGTGGAATCAGCAGTGCGGCCATTTGAGGTAAGGGAGGGGATGGAGGGGGAACATACACCAGAAACAGATTTGATTAAACGCCACCAGGATTTTGAGGAGGGAGAGAGGTTTGAGAGTTCAGACTTGAGATGAGAAAGATGTTGTTTTCTGGCTCTCCTGAGGGTAGATACACACTTGTTCCGAGCTTTGTGGAAAGAACTGAGATTGCCCTCAGTTGGGTTTGCTTTCCATGAGGCCAAGGCAAGTTGTTTCAGGACCACTGCCTCGCCACAAGCTTCAGTAAACCAAGGGCGGGAGGAAGGGTAAGACAACTGAACACGAGAGGGGATAAATCTGTGCATGAGCGAGAGCAAGTTCTGACATAATAAGCGCTCAAAAGTATAATATGGGTGTCTTTAGAAAATGGAAACGAGGTCACGCCAATGATCAAAACAGGACAGGAAGGCCAAAATAATTGATTTATAAATCGTGCCAAAAGTGTAGAACTCAAAAGTATATCACAACACGTGTGTGCGTGTTGCAATATTATGCGTGATATCTGCCAAACTTGATTGTGACAGGGCAGAGCTTCGATTGCAGTGTGTACGTACGTACGTACGTATGCACACATGAACGTGCACATCAAATGCCTCAAAGACTGGTGAGATTGGTCTATCAATTCAAATGAGGAATCAAATGATGGGAGGTAACTGGAAGAATCACTGAAAATTAAGTTAACATTATACGTATATCAAATAGAGCACTTGGAATTTGGCATATGGAGGTTAATCTAGCTCGTGATGAAGAGTACTTTCAGAATCTATACCTCGCTTAGGGATGTGTGTGCGTGTGTGCGTGTGTGTGAATCTATACCACTGTTCATCACTTCATGAAAGTTTTAAGAGGGTGAGAGAGGAGGAAGATGTGTCTATTTTTAATAATATATTTGCATTTTAAACGACCTTCTATCTCTTGACTGAATTGGAAAGTTACCAGTCTGATAAGTAAAATACCCCTGTTTCCCAAAACAGATTAAACTTCCAAATAATCTTTAATCTTGATTCAGTGGAAAAGAATCATCTATTTAGTTTATTAAGAGATTCTTCTGGATAAATAATTATAAACTGGTGTCTGAAAGTCTGGCTGGAAGCAGGAGTCTTAAATGGAACGTGTGTGAAGATAATGTCCAGAACTCCTATCAACCTTCAGGTCAAAAATATTCTACAGCCCTTTGAATTTAAGCTAACCTCCGGATGGCCACTGGGATAAGGCTATTAATGATCCCTACCCTGGATCCCAAAACATCAGCATTGGCACTATTATGTCTGGAGGATGACCAGACCTCGTCTCACTGAATATTATATAATAATTCAGTCTCCATGTACTGCACAATCAGAGGAAGACTGTTGCTTATTGTGAACCTTCTCTGAATTCTCCATAGCGATATGTTTGTTTGTTTGTTTATGTTTTTTTTTTTTTAATAAATGACTGAAATGAACAGGAGGACTTGAGAATTCTTCTGCACCTCTTAAGCACAAATTCCACAACCGCTATAACCACTCCAACCTAATCCCCACAATCGCTTCAACCACTCCCAACGCTTCAATGACTACCACAAACACCGCAACGCTTCCTCCACATCACTACAACCGCCGCAACTGCCATCAGCTCCCTGACCGCTCACAACAGTCATTGGAGATGCCGGGAAATGGGGAACATTGTGGCTTCCTGCGGATCAGAGCACTTCGGCGTGTACCTCGAAGCGTAAGTGTGTGCTGGAACTCATTCAGTGACAACTGGGTAGCTCTGGCACTCCGTTAAATAATAGTGCTAAAGTGGAGTCCAGCGCATGTTCGTGGTCAGAGAGCGCTCCTGAAAATCTGCGTCCCATGTAAATCGAGGGGCTCTATTACGTGGCTGCGCCTGGGAGAAACTCAATCTGTCGGGACGTAGCGGGGCTACTTCTCAGGGTGGCATCTACACGCCAATGGGGATGCGTGGAAATGCCTTCAGGGTCTTTTGATCCAAATTTTTGCTGCTTCTTCACCACGAGCTCTATAAAAAGAGATGTAGAGAGCAAATCTGGGTCTTTCTTTTTGTCTTTCCAAGCCGAGCATTGTCATCGTTGTCTTTGGTCTTGCCGAACGAGAGCAAAGCCAAGAGGGCAGTGCAAGAACGAGCCAGGCCAGCAGCATCAAGTCATTGCTGAGAAGTTGCCGGGGCTTCGGTGCTTGGCTCCCATGGCGTTCCGCAGTCATCATTAGTCACATTTATAGACTCTGTTACATGCCCCATTAAACTATATCTTTCACACATCTTTCTCTCCCATCTGTTGTCTCATCTACTATGGACGCATCATTGAAAGAGAATATGGATTCACACCTACACCTCTTCACACTTCCTCTTTTGCACCTCATCTGCATCACATTTTGCACCTCCCACTTATGCAGCGTAGACACCCCAGTTTTCTTCCCTCCTTCCCCTCCTAAGCGATTGGGTTGTGTAGGTCCGTCGACCACGCCAGGTACAACAATATCGCTTGCACCTCAACTGCTTCTCCTCTTTCTGGGCTATCTCTAATTTCCGTGTGTGTGTGTGTGTGTCTGCTGGCACCTGTAATATGTAGCATAATTTAAGACTGTAGAAGTTTTTATCAATTTAGCCAGTCATCAAAGGTTAAAAAGAATAAAAAATTAATTATATTTATTTTTAACTTTAGCCAAAGCTTAAAATTCATTCACATGAAATGTTAATATAAGTTGTACCTACCATTGATGGAAAAAGATTGAATGGTATTTCAAAAGTTAAATAATAGTGCTTCGTATTCATATATGCATTGTTTCAAAGGAAGTAAGCTTCATTTTGTGGGCCACATGTGTATACCAATTAATATACCTTTTTTGCAGTTGGACCAAAAAAGCTTCTATTACAGAGGCACACAGAGTCAAAAATAAAAACTTGGCTCACATACAGTGGAGACAGAGACGGGGGCCGCAAAAGTAGGGCCGAATCCAAGATGAAAGGTAAGAAGCTTTGTACCCTCATGGTGATAAACATTTTATAACCTCTAAATCAATTGATCTGATGAATCGATGTATCGCACATTCTGCGGAAATTTTGTTTGATTCGTATAAATGGTAAATATATATGAAGATATATATTCATTGTACTTCTACCCATTGCAGATGCCAAGGACATGATCGACTGCAGTGCTCCTGAAATAGTACTCTCAGATGCTGATCATCATGATGATGTATATATATTTTTTAAAATGCTGGGTTAATTTTGTAAAGGGAAAGGGAGTGGGGTGGGTGGGGGTTCGGAGGGTTGGTTGAGTTCTTTCTAGACTTAAAACAAGAAAAAGAGCAATCAGAGATTGCAGACCCTCGCCAAGACTTGTTTTGTGTAGTTTTGTGTAGTGTATTTTGGGTACTGGTGTGTTACGTAATTAATAATAGACATAACTTGAAAAGCCACGTTATAACTGCTGATAGTAATGACCAGGTACCAAAATGTCTCGCTTTGATCAGACACGTAACCCTGACCCATTGCATGTATTATTATTGAATTGAATTCAGAATGGATTAAAATTAATTCAATTCAAATCAAATAAATGGAAAACCAAATAGGTAGAGTCCTGCATTGTCGTCATCAGAAGGAACCTGAACAAGCAAAAAGCAAATATGGAGTCATCAGGAAAAAAACCTGGATAGGATTCGGGTTTCAGCTGCTACTCCACTACCGTCAAACCCATCCAGGTACAGCCAAATGCACCTTACTCAAAAGTAAAAAAAAAGAAAAAGAAAAAAAGAACCCAAATCAAAAAACTCAAATATTTCTGGCTGCCAGACCATGCATCCGATCAGGTTGAAATTTAAAACATACCAGACGGCCTGTGAACCCATTGGCTTCTTGTTGTGACAGTGGTTTATGAAAAAAAAAAAAAGACAAAATTTTAATATTATTTAGTGGTTAAACTTTCACTTGAAGAAAATTTGAGCATTTACCTCAGGAGTCCTCGTTTGGCCAACCGGTTTCTCGAGGTATATCAATACATTCTCCATGGTTTGTCCTTGTGCTTTATGGATCGTCAAACTAAAACTTGACTGAATCGGGAATTGATTTTTTCATAATTTTTTTCTTTGCCTGATTTGACCAAAACTCCATACTGCACACCGCAGGAGAATGGTGAGTAAGGTGGCACTAAAATTTTTGCGCCATCGTGTACTGTTTTGGCTGTATTTCGGGAACATACATACATACATACATACAAGATATTCCCCATCACTACTAAATCGTAATTGTGAAGTTTCACGTCAATCGATGAAGCAGTTAAAGAGAGAATTTTTTTTTAAGGTTTTCACTCAATCCAATATTGCTGCCGGACCAAGTAACCTATCAATTATTCGTGAACACCCTGGTGTCTTCAAGGCTTTGGGAGCATTTGTGTGAAGTTTCCCCTCTATCTATCCAGCCGTTCTGGAGAAGATAGTTATTGATTTTTGGGTAAATCCAATATGGCTACCAAACCATGTGACCGATGGCATCATAGGTGTGAACGTTTTGTTCCACATGGATAGGCAGTCAGACCTGTAAAGTTTCACCGCGATTGGTTCAGCCGTTTCAAAAAAGAAGACTTTTGAAGGTTTTTTTTTTTTAAGCAATGGCTGCTGAATCACGTGACCGATAATGCCATCAATTTTTTTTTCAGCAGCCCAATTTATCCTGAGATGACTCTCAAAAATTTTCATACAGATCAGATGTAGCGTTCTACATATGCAATTATGACGTCATAACAAAGACACCAATAACATCATAAAAATCACATTCCCCATGAGGAGTACTTGCCATGTGCCAAGTTTCAATTTTTTCCTTTGTGCAGTTTTGGAGCTAGAGGTCCAAAGTTTTTCTGTTTTTCAAACATGGCTGCCATACCATGTGACCTATGACATCATAATTATGATTAAATTTTCACCATCGGTGCGACTACTCATGTAGAATGTTTTAGTCTCAATCTGACAAGCGGTTGCGGAGAAAAACACAAAAGTGCTGTGCAGACAAACAGACCCACACGCAATACCCTCTCCTTCGGCAAGGGTAACAATGAATGAGATTCATTGTAAGCCACTGGGCAATCCATTGTCAATGAGACAAAGCTTCATTTGAAAGACCACAGATCCTTGAACGACCTCTGTCCTGATTATTTGAAGGAAGACTGACTGCTCCAGGCAGCTGACCAACACCTCGAGGTTTTACTCACTTTTACTTTATATTAAAACACTCCAAGTGCAATGGTAAAAACCATGCATTCTCCGCATACAACCACACCTTCTGCCAGACAGGGAAGAGCCAAACCCCTGCCCCCTCCCAGCGGAGATGACGCAACACATGAACGTAGCATAAATATGCACGAGTCAAAAAATGAAAATGCATGAGGCAAGATGTGGGCAGAGCATAAATATACATTTTACATTCAAGCTTGGTTACATCACACCACACATGACCAAACAAAGATCAAAATCGATTACATCGTGGAGAACAAAGAAAACTGTCACCTTACGAATGTCTTCCAAAAACTTTTGTTTGTCTTCTCCAAATGAAACAGTCTCGGGGCCACGAAGCAATCTGCTGGCATGCCCTCGTTCTGTCTTGAGTGCTGACAGGCAACGAGCAAAGACCGACTCCCCTGGCAGCAGAAAATGCCGTGTAAATAAGGAAGGAAGAGACGTGAAGGAAACAATCCAAATTTGGGGTGGGGGGGGGGACACTTCTTTGTGTGATGATTTGAAATTATAAATTCCTGGCAGTGAGAAAGGAAACATTTGACAGAATAAATGCAATCACATGACAAAGTCAGCAAACATCACTCCCATCCACAAAAGGGTACAAAACAGATCCCATCAACAACAGAATAGTTACAACAAGCTTACTTCCAATTATTGAAGTCATCTTTGCTGCCAACGTCATCTATTCTCTTTTCAAAACAGTAGAATCCCTGACCATCAGTGTGGATTCATGTCCAGTCAAAAGTCTGAAAATGTTGCTGCTCCTTTTCAAGAATTGGTTTTCAGATGTTACAGAATAATATACCATTTAATGTGAAATGTGGAAAAAGGTAACTGAAATTAAATAAGTGCATGCTGTGTCCAAACATCCTTGGACCCACGAGTGCAGTGTGGGGCTGGGGAGAGGAAAGGAATATCAGGATTGATGATAAGAAAAAGTAGGTGGGGGCTAATGTCTAAGTGGCTTGACAATTACTTTGGACAAAGCTGTGTTTGGTTAAAATGTCAGAATTGCACTCCCACATGAAAGAGAACTGGACTGGGGGGGGGGGGAAGAATTATGATGAGACACGCTGAACCAGACCTGTACCAACTCCTCTGCGTTCCGTTGTCTCTGCTGACGCCTCGACGCCAGGACTCTGAGTGACCTTGTGTGAGATACATAAAATAACGAGTAGAGTGACTTACAATTTCAGGAAGAGGACCTGATGTGACCCGTGTGAGAAGGAACAGCTGTGTGGTGCTGCACGTCCTGCGGCAGATTTAATTTTAAAACTGGGCTCAAACAGCAAAGAGGGTATTGAGAGTGCTGCATGCAGAACCGGGACTTGTTCCACATTTCTTCTTCTTCTTGTGTATGGCAGTTTGGCTGTGGGGAAGCTATCATTTTATTGGGGTGTGACTATGGCACTGATGCTGTGCCCCATGCCAGTACACAGGTACTCATTTTGACGACCTCAGAAGGATGACAGGATGAGTCAACCCACCTGGTGTTAACTCAGTGGCTAACAGGGCTGAAATTCAGGATCCAAAGATCTGAAACCAGTCACCCTAAACACAAAGCCAACACCAGGCTGCTCCAAACTTTAAACCCCTGACTGAAGAACCAGTTGCACCCCCGCGGATGTTGATCGATCTTATCTGCTGCATGGGCAGTCCTCGATGAATGTACTGTCTTGCTGATGTCTCGGAGCTAACGTCCAAGCAGGCATCTCCTCTCCCGGGTTGTCAGCGACGAAACCGTCTCCCCCCACCAGGTATCCTGGTGAGGAGGGTGAATGGATATGGACACCCAGCAGGATTAAAAACAAAACCTGTCAAAAGGCGGAGGAGCTCTGAGTGAGCAAACGGCCATTCATATCTAGTGCCCAACTGTGCCTGCGGAAGTCCTCCTTCAGTTAGATTACTTTTTTATTTTTTTAGGAGGGTGGTGGCAGGATATGCACTCCAGCCACCGTAAAACACTTCATTTCGCAAAACCCACAAATGCAAAGAAAACTGAAAACCCACTCCGTGGGAGTACCCCTGTGCTACTGCCCTTTGAAGGGCAGCTTACCGGATGACAGGATTGGGGCAAAGCCTTCGAGACCCCCATTCCTTGATAATCGGAGGAAAAGCATGGGGTAAACTTGCTGGGTCAGATTGCAGTGGTGTGTGGCAGAGTGGTGCTGAGGTATCATCCACGACGGCGGTCTCTTTGGGTAAACATGAGGCGGTCCCTCCGTGTTGGTGCCTGAAATATCCTATCCCGAAGAGAGGATGATCACCTGTCTCTGTTGTCATGTCAGCTCAAGCATGTGAACATCGATATTGCAGCACTCTGAGGTTCAGAGACCAGATAGTGGTGAGATCATGGCGGGTGGTTAAACCTACTGTTGGTCTGGTCGCTCTGATGGTTACCATACCCAAGGACTTGCTGTAGCTGTGTCCAATAAGCTGCTCCAATGATAATTGAGGTTACACCGGTCAACGAGCGTATTATGAGACTAAGGATTCGTCACTCCTTGGGTGTCGTTTCCCTGGTCTCTGTATATGCTCCGACTGAGGTGAGTGATCTCACCCTGAAGGACGCATTCTATGTGGTGCTCGAGTCTGGGATTATTCAGCGTCCTCGGTGAGACACTCTTCTCGTCTTGGGGGATTTCAATGCATCGAATGGCACTGCCAGAAATGGTTATGGGACATGTGTTGGTCCCAATAGGTCTGGAACTGTGAACCAGAAGAGCACAAAGTTCCTTGAATTTGCAAGGAACCATGGACTTAGGGTGGCTAGTTTATGGTTACAGCGCCCACAGGCTCATTGCTGGAATTAGTATTCCAACGCTGGTGGTGTGGCAAAGGAGATTGACCATCTGCTTGTTGATGGTCGCTGGAGGATGATCCCAAACTGCAGGGTACACCAGAGTGCCCAGTTCCTCAATATCGACCACAGGCTTGTTGTAGCAACTTTGAAGTTGCAGCTCAACATCCAGGAGAATGGTACCATCCCAGCCTAGACTGGATGTTGGTAAGCTCAAGGATGAGAGGGCAACTGAGGAGTTTGCAAACAGGCTGAGTGGGGATTTCGGGGTCTGTGTTTTGGGAAATCCTGAAGAGTTGTGGACTGCCTTCATCAAGATCACCATCCCTGATGTTGCCGGTGAATGTCATGGAACACACCGAAGGGCGAAAAAGGATTTTGTCTCTCAAGGTACACTGGATATCATTGATCAGTCGCAGTGTCAGGCATGTTGGGAGAGCTCACAAGCCAGTCACCGACTGGGCATCTCCCATCATGCAAAGTCCGTCCTTGCCACACCTGAGCTCCTGACCACATACAAAGCTTTTGTCCGCAGCCTGGAGCACTGCTCTCCCTCTCCCCTCTGGCCTGGTGCTCCCGCCTCTCATCACTTTCGGCTTCACACTGTGGAAACTAAGGCATTTAGGATAATTGGTGTCTCCCGCGATGAGGCGGAGTCTATGGTTCTCTCACGCTCTCACCGCAGGCAGGTCGTGGTCTTTCTGTCTTCCACAGTCTCCTCTCCGGTCTTGCCACCCCCCCACCCCGCTCTGTCTGCGATATTGTTGCCGGGCCGGGTATCTGCTGCGAGCACGACTGCTAGATGGAGCAGTTGAGTCGGCTCCATCGATCACCCGGAATTTATAGGTCGTCACCCCGGAGCAGACGGGTCCCTTATCGGACCGAAGTTCACCAATAGGTCGACCGCGTGGGGTAGGGTCGATTGCCAATTTCAATTTACCTAAATACTCACGTCGTCCAAACTACCGGGGAAATTCACCCTCGACAGCGCCCGTACGGAACGAGCCGCCAGCATGCTCGAACCGTGTGCGACTCGAGCGGACGGTCACCGAGCTTCCGTCGGGTCCAAATTTCCCTCTACAGCACCAACAGCCTGGCTAATTCTCCAACATGCACCGCGTTAAACCAATAAAAGAAACACAAAAATGAACCGATACATTTAACACATGGGTTTATTTATAATGGGGCGGGGGGGGCACGCAAGAAGCAGAGTTATCCAAATAATAAGAGGTACGTATGTATAGCAAGGCACTTAACAATTTATTACTTACTAGACTGGCACCACACACACACACACACACACACACACACACACACACACACACACACACACACACACACACACACACACACACACACACACACACACACACACACACACACACACACACACACACACACACACACACACACACACACACACACACACACGAAACGGTGGCCACAGCCTTTATTGTGGCCTCTAGCTCGGAGGGAAGGCGAGCTGAAGACCAGATTATGCCTCGGACCTGTCCACATCGTGTGGTCATCGCGCCGAGTCGAACTGAGCACCAGCGGGAGGCGAGCCAAATCCAGACACAAGCGAGCCGCGATCAGCCTCCCGAGCTCCCTCAGCAACCAAAACCTCCTCTTGGTATCTTCAGAGTGATGGCGCACACCCCTTCCCGTTCTTGTCGGCAGCAGGATCTCCCAATCTCTCCTTTGGTGTTGTCGGCAGGGACGCGGCACGCAACCCTTGCGGATCTGGTGGTGGATGGTGTCTCTTAAGCTGAAGCCCAAGAGGAGGAGGAGGAAGAGAGAAGAGGATCTCGGTCCGAACGTGCCACACTCTTATTCACCCTGTCTCTTTAACCTATTGGTTCAAGAAACCATGATTCCCGTCGCCTGTGTTGGTGTGCATTATAAATTTGGGCCAAGCCCTCAAATTTTCCTCCGTGCTCTTGCACAATTTCATGGCTGGGCAGCGTGGCTCATTTGGCAGGGATTCCCATCTGCCAGACTCTATCTATGGCACCCCCGGGCCCTGAGGCTGTCTCTGAGCCTACCTGCTCCCTATGAACAAGGGGGGTTGCCCTTCCTGGCAATGCCCCACTTCCATGCCCACGTGGCATCTTTGGTGCTCCGGGTCCCGTTCCGTGGGTCGCCCGTGCCCAGTACACTATCCCGGTCCCTTGTACCCTTGGCCTACTATGGCCGACTATTTCGGTGCCCGGGGTGCCAACTACTCAGTACTCACCTTCCCAAGCCATGCTCCCAGCCGGTCAATTTTACTCCTGCACCCCTCCAAACGGGTTCCGTGCCTTCTCTCGACACAAACAACAAAACGACCTCCTTTTGGTAAATTTGACTAACCCACTAACTAACATTAAACTGACCCCAGGGTCATTTGGGTGGGAATCACTCCTCCACCCACTCATTCATTCGCACACTTGAGCCCGTTGACCCACATTCGTTCATTACACACTTTTCATTTTTCAATCCACAATTTAAACCAACACTCCAACACTGTCATTCTCCTAACTAAATTCCCCTAACCATCTCGTGCTCCCTCGTCATCTCTTATTTTAATGCACGTTCCATTTACTCTACGTAGCTAATCTACGTCCCCACTACACATTCCATGTCTGTCCATGTCTTCCAGAAAAACCCCAAAAAATCCATCCTGTAAATCTATCCTAAATCCCTCTAACTAACCCATATCACGGGGTCCATGAGGAACAACTCATGTCCCATGAAGCCGGTCTAACTAACGCTAACCCATCCCACTAACTAGTGCTTCCTTTGCTCAATACCAGGATGCTTGCCACATCCTGGCTGGGGCCGTGTACTTGGAGCGAGGCTTTTCGTTTTTCTGCACCGGCATGGTGGCGGTTTACGGCTTGCCCGTTCGTCCCTTTGGGTGATACTAACGTCCCCTTCGATGGCCGATCCGTGCCGCCACGACGTCACCCTGCACATCCCAACAAGCGCTCGCTCTCGGGGAATTCCCATGCGCGACAACGTGCGCCGTTTCCCCGGCATTTGTGCCACGAGATCCCCGCCGATGACGTCACCCGCACACCGAACATGCGCGGTCTCCCGTGCAGGCCAGCACACGCGCATCGTCCCGGGAACCCGCTCCGCGCGCCCCGCAAACAGAACACGCAGCATGCAGCACGTGGGGCTTCGCACACGCGCCAACGTGGGAACCCACGTGTTCCGAATTCATCCAACACTCGCCACCATTTTCGCCCCCCGCGAGGCCTTGTTGAATCCCACGCGGAGCGTTTCCGCGCCGGATTCCCTGCACGAAGTCGTGCGCGCGAGGGCCGTTTGCGAAATCCCGAACGGGCCTCACACGCTACGTCCTGCGAAGCCGGCACGGTTGCCACAATAACTTTATACGGTGCAAAAGGCTTGCTACACCCGTCTCCCGTCTGGACTGGTCCATCGTCCATTTCCTCGCATGCACTCACGCTATACTCACCTTCTGGCACACTCGCACCACTCATTCTCTTTACCACACACACCGGGACAATCACGCTGGGGATGGGAGTCCGCACAAGGGATCCCGAAGCCTCTACTCCCCCCCCAAGCTCCACGTGTACCCGTTAACAGCACTCATCCCCTCAACCTCATTCGGCCCGATCGGACTCACCTCGTCGCGATGTGCTTCAAGGGGGCATACAATCTCCCTTTGTTCCTTAAGGAGGCTATCATGCTGCTTGCACCGGGTCACAACACATTCCCCAAGCTCAACCGCATTGTCCTCTCTTAGCTCTACCTGTGTGTGCTCGTCTTTAGTTTTGTAATCCTGCGTCTCCCTTTGTGTCTCTGTGACTTTCTCCGTCGGCCCCTCGTGTTTAACCCTACATGTTTCGGTCTCCCAAATTACCGTGACGGCGTCTCTCATCCCGACCTTACCCATCTCCATTGTGGGCCCGACAGCCGCTACACTCCCTCTCGTCGGTTCGGTTGCTCTGCCACGTGATGCCGCCATGATGCCGTCCATTGTCTGCATTTCACCATGTGCAATCGCCCTTATTGCCTCTTACCCTGCCTGGAGGTTAAACCCCATGCTCTGCATCTCACCCCGCTGGGTTTGCATATCGACCCTCATCTCCTCCATTTTGCCATTCGTTGCTTGTAAATCACCGCTCAGTGCCTGCATATTCACATCCATATCGCCCCTCAGTGCCTGCATATCCGCTTTTATTTCTAGCGCATTCGTTTTCATTTCATTAATATCCTGCATCAATCGTCCCATCATTTCCATCATCCGATCCATGGGCGAAATTGCACGTGGGGGGCACTCGTTTACCACCCTCCCCACGGTGCCCATTAAATCCTGGAGAATGGTACCATCCTAGCCTGGGCTGGATGTTGGCAAGCTCAAGGATGAGAGAGTAGTTGAGGAGTTTGCGAACAGGCTGAGTGGACATTTGGGGTGTCTGGGTGCTTTGGGGGGTCCTGAAGAGTTGTGGAGTGCCTTCAAGAACACCGTCCTTGATGTTGCCGGTGGATGTCTTGGAATCACCGCAGGGCAAAGAAGAATTTTGTCTCTCAAGGGACACTGGATACCATTGACCAGAGTCGCAGGGCCAGGCTGAATGGGAGAGCTGAGCTGTTCAGGGAGCTGAGGCGTAAAACTGTACGGGCACTAAGGGTGGACAAGGAGGCCTATGTGCGAGGAATCTGTGAGGCGCTAGAGCATCACCTGTGGACAGGTGATTCTCGTTCCGCTTACAGGGGAATTCGCGCATTGCGTTCATCCAAGCCCATCCCTCGGAGCACTGCAGTTAGAGCAGAGAGTGGTAGGCTCTTGACAGAGGAGTCTGAAGTGAAGGCCCGCTGGGTCGGTTACTTTGAGCGGTTGTACCAGGCTGATCCACCAGCTGTCGAGTTGGATGTCAAGGGTGTTACAATCACTGTTTCTGACCCTACAATCAACTGTGGTCCACCTTTGCTTGTGGAAACACGGGCTGCGGTGAACCGGTTGAAACGGGGTAAAGCTCCAGGGATCTGTGGCATCCATGCTGAACTTGTCAAGGCTGGTGGAAATGCTGCACTCGTGTCGTTGCATGCAGTTTTGTGCTCTGCCTGGAACACAGGCATCATCCAAGCTGATTGGAAGAGGGGCGTTGTCGGCCTTCTCTGGAAAGGGAAGGGTGATCGCCAAGACTGCAACAACTACCGAAGGGTGACGCTGCTCTCAGTGCTGGGCAAGGTCTTTGCTCGGATAATTTTTGATAGGGTTCGCCACCATCTACTTGAGCACCAGCGTCCAGAGCAGTCAGGCTTCACACCAAAGAGGTCAACGATTGACCGTATCCTTGCTCTTCATGACCTCACCAAACGCAGATGAGAGTTTCGGCAGGGGCTGCTTGCAGCCTATGTTGATCTCTGTAAAGCGTTCGATTCAGTGAATCGGGATGCCCTCTGGAGGATTCTTGGTCTTCGTGGGGTGCCACCAAAACTGATCGATCTGATGTCTGAACTCTACTCTGGTACAGAGAGTGCTGTGAAGTGTGGTAGCACCATCTCTGACTTATTTCCAGTTTTTACTGGCGTTCGCCAGGGGTGTGTACTGGCCCCCACACTTTTCAGCACTTGTTTGGACTGGATTTTAGGGAGGATGTCGGAAAGATCAAGCTGCGGTGCATCGTTTGGGAATGTCAAGATCTCAGACCTTGATTTCGCAGATGATGCAGTCATCTTTGCGGAGACTTTCGATATCCTTTTGGGGGCCCTCGAGGTGCTGAATGAGGAGTCGGAGCCACTGGGATTACGGGTTTCTTGGGTCAAAACTAAGATCCAGGCTTTCAATGACATCTTGGATGCTGCTGTCCTGTCTGTGTCTGTTTGTGGTGAGGATGTCGAGGTCGTGGAGAGATTCACTTTCCTTGGCAGTGATATTCATGTCTCTGCTGGCTGTGAGTCAGAGGTCAATAGATGTCTGGGTCAGACCTGGGGAGTCATGGACTCACTGGATCATGGGGTGTGGCGCTGCCGGTACCTGTGCGGGAGGACGAAAGTCCGAGTCTTCAGGTCCTTGGTGCTTCCAGTTTTGCTCTATGGATGCGAGACTTGGACTCTGACCAAGG